>NW_027071859.1:37143827-37381327 GCF_038088225.1 Cyrtonyx montezumae | reverse complement strand
ATTTGCAATAATTTTCTGTAATACAAGCAGACTTTTTAGTACTTTTATTGCAGAGGCAATTCTAAATAACAGAGCTTGTCTTATAATAGCATTTCTATAATAATGGTGTTTTATAACAGAAGTGCTATTATTACAGAAATGGTATTATAATAGTAGCATTATTATTGTAGAGTCTTTTCCATAACAGGAGTGCTAAATAAGCCCGTTTGTATTACAGAAAATGATTGCAAACTTCTTCCATGGTGCTGAAAATGCCTAAGCCTTTATGTCTAATGTGATCCAGATTTCAAGATGGATCATAAAAATCTCAAAAATTCTTTCAGATGGAATTCATGCTGCAGACTAATTGAAGACCCTGGCAAGGCTCAGCAAATGGTGCTTCTGTCACCAGATTTCAAGATCTCACTTTAATCCCAGACCAATAGTAGTTCAACTCAGAAGAAAGCAGAACACATCTTTGGGAAAAGTGAAATATTTTCAGTACTGGAATAAAGCACTAAAATGTTTGAATATCATCTGAGGTGATAAAAAGATGTAATATTCAATAATAGTTATACAGGAAAAATACTTTGGAAGAAATCTTATAGCTGTATCAGCAGTATTCATATAAATTTCACTCATCATTCAATAAAGTATATATTACTTTGCCATTTACTTAGGGAGCGTTCATCTAAAGAATTTAACTTTATATATAGGAAATGAATAAGTAAATTTTAGTGTATAAAATTCAACTTCTTTTTATTGACGTTATCTGGTAATACTTCAATGCTGAGATTCTAGTGCAGTATAGAAGACAGAAAGAATTTAAGTTCCAAAGATACTGACCTTTTTAACATTAAAATAAAATCCTATATACTTCTAAGTTGATACAATCAGATTATACCATCTGGTTAGGATAGAGTCTATGAAACAGTAAAGTAAGAAAATTCAATAAACTCATATCCTCTGCAGGCATTTTTACATTTTTTAGACTGTCATGAAAGCTTTAGATGCGTGTTTGTGTGAAATGAACTTATTTTATTATTGATTTCAGGCAGAAAGTAGTTTCCCTGGACCTTTTTTGCAGCCTGCATTGCTATACAGAGCAGTTTTCTCTACAGCAACAATACTAGCTCATAATCACAAACAAAATCATCTTTTGAGATTGAAAAATAATGTACAACACAATAAGACGTAGTTTAAAAGGCATATATAGGAAGTAATTCTAACACAATAAAATAGAAATAAAAATTACTTAGTAGCTTTTTTAATTAAGTTGGTGACATGTATATTCCAACATTTGGTGTACATATAACCCACTCAGTTAACAGAGCTTGTCTATTTATTCTGGAAATAATGGCACAAGGTCTGTTAAAATGGTTTTGCAACCACAAAGTTAACCCTAACTTTGCTGCTTCCTCTGTGTTTAGGATGAGAATATTTAATCACAGGAGCAAATATTTGTATTGTTGAGTCCCTTGCCTCAGTCAGGGCTTAGTTCTATACACATCAAAGCTGAGGATCACTCTGACGCTCTGAAAGGGATATTTCAAATACTGCTTTTCCTGCAGAGCTCAGTAGAATGTTTTTTCTCCTGACAATTGGGTTCTGGGTCCCTCTAAGTTTTAATTCTTCCCACTCACAAGTTAGTCAGTTTATCAGTGAAGTTCAACACACTGCTATTTCTACGGTTACTCCTACAAACTTTTTATTTCCCAATCTGCCTCATGTTTCTGTACTAGTTGCAAAGTTAATACGCCAGCTTTTTAACTTCTCATTCAAATCACTGCAAAGTCCTGCCACTTTCCCTATATCAAAATGCTAACTGATGGTGAGGCATTAATGGTGGCATTCTCAAAGAGAAAATTTCTAATTGATACCAGACATGGCCTTCCAATGTACCTTGTTTTTCCCAACTTCAACATTGTGCATGTTCTTTGAGGCATGAAATGCCCTATTCATTGGAAAGAATATATATTGATTTGTTAAGAGGTGACAAAAAGAAATCAGGATGAATACTAGAATGCTGCATTCTTCCTAAATAGCCTATTGGCAACACATTATGCAGGGAAATCTCTGAAGTACCCATTCATGCCATGGTCTCTCTTGCTAATTCTGTCTTGTTTTCCATAGCACCAAAATCATCAGTATCTTCAAAACAATCTTCTCAAATATTTCATTTTGTTTTGGCAACTCTGTACATATCTGCGCACTTGCCTCTTGCACACCCACTCCACGTGTAGCTTAAGCCACTGCTTTATGATCCTATTATAATTATTTAAACTCTTGACATACACATATATAAACTTGGAAATGAAAGTAAACACCTAAGTATTTTCACAGCCTGTTGATGTACTACTAACGAGGAAAACAATATGCTCTCCCTACAGACTTCTTACACCTCATCAGCAAATCCGATTCAAAATGAGATCATGGTACAGTGACCTCATTCTGAATGTTACCTTATGCTTTTGGCAGCCAGAAGAAAACACCCCTAGCTCTTGTGCTGTGTTTCGATCTCTTTCAATTTCTCCAGGGGTTTGAATATCTGCTGAAAAGCTCTCTGCAGCTCTGAATACACCAGAAGAGGAAAGGGAAGCAAATGTATGGGGGTGGGAAGGGGGAGAGGAGTGTGAAAAGTGGGGATTAGCTGATGAAAAAATGTCAAGCTGCCTGCAGTGGAGGCAAGAATGGGTCGAGGGTAATAAAGCCAATTAGCAGAGGAGAGGATAAGAAGCTATATTTGAAATAAAGGAGTGATAATTTTAAGCAGCAAGGGAGAGATTAGAATACAGAAGTGCTAATGGTATGCAGTTTGGGAAGAAGATGGTAAAGTAGTGCACTGAGAAAGGAAAAATGAAACCAAATACTAAGCCTAACTATATTTTTTTGTACTAGTATTGACATTGAATGATGCAAGATTATATAGAACTCCTGAGTCCCCTGCTTCCTTTTCTTGCAGTATGATTTTTTCACATATGAATGTTTCTTGCTCATTTCCAAGCAGCCTTTTTCCTTTGTCTTTTATAATAAACTGATCTAATAGAATTCCTCTTCTTGGCTAATCTCCTATATTGCATGGTCTTACAAATATTCAGTGTCTAATATTACTTTAAAATAACCCTGTTTTCTATTTTGAAGTACATCCCGTAATTACTCATTTTATTTTGTAGGCTATTTGCTGGTACATTACCAACTTGTTTCCATATTTTACACAGCTTGCTACTTGATAATAACTGCAGAAAGGGCACGATGCAAAATGTAGGCCTAATTTAGATTCTGCTTATATTATTCTTTCTTATATGCAGAACATCCCAATCTTGAGTGGTTACTAAAGTAACTTTCACTCTCCACACTGTAACAAAATCCAGCATTTTAATACCTAATGTATTTTTACAGTTATTAGTCTTTACTCACATATTTTGAGCAACATATATGGAACTTGAATAAATTTGCTTCCAGTTCTGCTGTACTGCTGTTCAGATCATAGAATCATAGGATCACCAAGAAAAGACTTACAAGATCAGCCAGTAAATTCATTCACTTATCAATGGTTCTCTCTAAACCACGTTCCTCAACACAGCATCTAAATGTTCCTTGAATACTCCCAGTGTCAGTGACTCCATCACCTCCCAGAGCAGCCCATTCCAGCACCTAACCACTCTTTTGCAGAAGTATTTCCTAACATCCAGTCTGAATATCCCCTGGCGCAACTTAAAGCCATTCCCTCTAGTCCTATCACTAGTTACATGACAGAAGAAGCTGACCCCCAGCTCACTACAACCTCCCTTCAGGTAGTTATGAAGAGCAATAAGGCCTTTCCTCTTACCTAGATATAACTGGCTTGAATGAAAACAGTCAAGGATTCAAAGCACACAGCACCAATCATTGGGTATACAACAAGGCTGAATTCTATTACTGGAATTAAAACTCAGACTGCCTTCAGTACAATCAACATTCACTCCATGAATCCAACATCTCATGCTCACTACAGGAGCAAACATTTCTCATTCTTTGCCAGGGAAGTCTAAAAAAATTATCGCAATTTGAAATAACTAAAAAAGTATGAACAAACTGATCAGTTGGATGGTAATGAGTCACCATGACTTTGAAGCAACAATCTATAGCTTTAAAAGAACGTATAAAATTACTGGTCTATTAACTGTGGAATGTAAATGACCATTTAAATCTGCTTTAGCACAAAGAAAAGGGAGATGGTATATATAACAGCAATTCATTAAAATGCCCCAAGAGGTGATCTGGGAAACAAAGACTAGAAAGTCTGAACTCTTCATCAGACAAACTGGGAGAATTGAAATGATGAATATGTTAGTAAACACATGGAACACGAGCCAACAGTGCTTTTTTTAAAGAGAATCAAGCTTCACACATCTATTAGAAGTCTTTGAGACAAATGATACAGGTGATCTTCTGGGTCTATATTCCTCACCAATCTGTTTCTCATGTTTTACGTACTATAGATTCTTACTACATGTGCTGCAACTTGTTAGAAATTCCAATAAGCTACTAGTGAAAAAGAGGTGGCAAAAACAGAGCTTCTTATACCTCAACTAGCAGATCCGGTCACCCAACATTAAAAGTAATCTGCCCACTGATAAACATATCAATATTCATACTAAAACTATACATTTCTGTTGTTATAGTAGCCACTAATTCCTGAACTAGTGTTTCAGAGCTGTAACATCTAATAATCAGAAACTTTACTATTAAAGGTGCTGAGAAAAAGATACACACTACTTTAGATTTATGAGGAAAAAAAAAAGGAAAAGAAAGAAACGTTTTCTAAAGTTGAAAACTCAACTTTTAATACTAAGTTTTCACGATTGGTTTTGTGAGCACATGCTATACATTTATAGCTATATCTTACAATGCAAGAGAATTAAAAGGGAATGAAGCTGTAAATGAAAAGATTGTTATATAGGGTGTCTTCTAAGTGAAATATGTGACAGAACTGATTTGCATTAACTGATCTTCTCTAAGAAAGTACAAGTATAATTCATTATAATGGCTCAGAAGTGCAATTAGTGAACTATAGTGTAAATGACACTGCTGCTCATAGACCTACCCATAAGAGTAATTATATTTTGAAAACTACTTAGTGAAAAATTGATTGAATAGGTCCTATGGGCATAGATAATTGAGATAAAAATATATAAACAAATGTCTATTAATAAGTTTTATGGTAAAATTATATATTTACCAGTATAGTTACACTGGAAATATATATAAGGAATGATACTTTTCTGGTGATTCACTTTGGAAACACATTCAAATGAAAGAAATATTTAATCTCTTTGGAAACAATAATATATTATTTTTCTTATATTCCACACTAAGACTCATTACAATTTTCCCCTCACTAGGTCCTGATGCACCAAAAAAGCATCAAAAATTATGAGGTTCAGAAAGAAAAACTCTACTACTATCAATTATTTAATTTCAAGAAACTTCTAATTGTGCAGGTTGTGTGAAACATGTTACGTCAGAACAAAACCTGCAGGGATTCCTGGGGCTAAGGAAAAAAAAACAACAACAATTGAATAGACTATTTTTTTCCTGTAAAAGAAATCTATGCATTTTATTCTAAGGACCATTCTCAGATTCAAGTCTGAAGGCCAAAACTTCAATGATATCAGAAAAACGGAGTCAGGAATTCCCTGATCTATCCCAGATGTATTCCACAAAAATTCAGTTTTGCCTATGCTGCTGAGAAGTTTCTTGAAGACTGTTCTAAATAAATCCTATTTGAAACTATACCTTTTTTTTTTTTTGTATTTTGTTTTTTAATCACAATAGCTATATGTTTGATTTGATACTAATATAAAATATGATACTTATTTTACAAAACATTAAATGCTGACATTATTTGATATTGTAATTTACTGATATTACCTTTTTTTGGCCTAATTCTATTCCATTAATAAGTACTAATTTCTTATTCTGTGACATGTCCAAAATTTTTTTTTCTGATGTTGTTTTTGTTTTCTTTTGTTTAAACACTGTGCTTTTTTTCTGAAGACTTTATTGAATTAATAAATATGTGCAAATCTTTTATTCTAAAGATAAATGTTTAATCGGCTTGTGCAAGCATTGCAAACACTGTATGGTGTACGAATTTCCATCAAATTTATCTACCTAATTATTAGAAATACAGAGTTTGCAGCTGCAGCTTAACTTACTTGATTGTTTAACATGGGAAACAAGAGCTACCAAGTATCATTTTGTGTGTTTGGATTTACGGGTTAATTCTGAAAGTGAACTTTACATGTGAAAAGATCAAGATGGATCAAGAAAAAAATTGAGGCTGGGCATCACTGTAAAATATTTCTGTTTTAGGCCCATAGGAAATCCAATGCAGATTGTTCCTGTGAATCTGAATGTCTCACCAATCATATGTAAATTACAGTAGGCATGACTGGCTGTCTTTCCCATTCCAGAGTTCCTATAGAGAACAAGAGACAACAATCATTGAGGTTCAACTAAACTGAAGTCTCCTTTTTGTTCTCTTGAGAATAAATCACAACATATTAGAAGGGAAAGCACTGACTGTCTCAGCCTGTATCACAAGGTCTCTAAATCAGAGAAATGAGTCTCTAGATCTTCTAGAGCAACATACATTGCTTTTCTAGAATGGGGACTGGGAAAGCAAAATGTGTTGATACAGGAAACAAAATTAAGAGCTTTCCTACTATCAGTACTTCTTAAGCCTTGTGTCCTTCGACAGCTTACTCAGAGAAATCTTTCTAATCTCAATACTCACAAGTTAAATTCTTTATAAAGAATAGGAGCACAAAACTTAATTCCAGCACTCATATGAATGTAGCTGTCAAAGACTTCCGAAAGTAACAGAAGGGATGAACCCTAATCTTTAGCAACAACTTTAAAATTGAGCTGTTGAGTGACCTAACACTGGATATCTGAACTACCATGCAGGAGAACATTACTGCTAATTGATTGCAGCCACTGAAGGAAAAGCAAAAATTCTTGCTGTGCTTGTGATCTTCACTCACCTAATTATGAGTAGAGTTAACGTATGAAAAGACCCTATGATCTGTAAGAGAAAACCACAGATGTCAAGCTTTAGGATGTACAATCAGAATAAAATTAGACTATTTGAGAAAAGGTGCAACTTAATGAAGGTTTCCTCAGACTTTCGAGAAAATCTTAACCTCCCTTTGTCTCACCTTTTGTCTATCTTGATGAAATTTTCTGAGTCAGCAATACCTTGATCTTTACATGGTAAAGGCTCATAAAGTTTTCTTGAAAGGATTTACATTAACTTACCCATCATACATCTGCTGCATAATTACAGGTAGTTAGCAGTTAGATGGCTGACTTAAATAGTTGTACCTTGTAATTATCTCACCTATTATCACTTCTCACTCCCAAAATGAATGTTTCTGTGACCTATTTCAGAACTGTCATCCACTAGTGGTTTAATGGGTACAACTCCAGATAGAGATGCAGGAAACTTGGGAAAATTTATTAATTCCATCTTGCAAGTCACTTGACCTTTCCATGTGTTTATTTCCTTGTTCACTCCATGTTGGTCTTGCCTATTTAAATAATTAGGTTTCACTGAAATAAATTCTTATACACATTCCTACGATATGAGCTTAGCATTATTGTCTCTCAAAACATATTATTAATACTATTGACTTTTTGATAATGATGCTTCATAGATATTTAATTCTGTTAAATTATTGTATATAGGCACAACAACTTATTTTTTTTTACAAAAAGTTTTAGAAACGTAGAAAACATTTTATTTCTTTGTCTTTGTCCCTCTAAATTCTACTCATTCCTAATTTAATTTACTGGATTACAACATTACCACCTGGGAACAAGATTGGGAGGTGCAATTTCAGTTGCTGGGTCTGGCATGAAGCCTCCATTTTTTAGTGACAACTTCTGCTGAGCCATCAAGAATCATGAATGACAGAAAGTGAAGATATATTTTAGGTTCTCTGAGTAAGAAACAAAAGCAGATACCCAAAATTTGTATCTTTGTTATTAAGTCTGAATACTACAGTTCTTTGTCTTTCATAGATATTTAGATGCCTGTGTGATTTTCACTGGTTACCCACTTTACTGTGACTGGGCCTACATCTAGAAGACTTAATTTCTGTCACAACTGATATCATAATGGAAGGACTCTGCAGGAAGTAGACTATCTGAGAAGGAAGTATGTATGAAAGATGGTGGTAATGCAAAGCTGAAAAGATTGAATGGTTGCTTCCTCTGATGGCCCTTTTCTGAGCTAGTCCATATCTACTGAACCCAAAGTACTGTGTATTTCCCAGATTTTCCTGCATTAAATCTCTTCCTTTTTCTTTGGATGAAATCTAGGCTCTTCACAACTATTTAAATGTCTTTCAACTCAAAGTATTAATTGCTTTCTAAACTTCTGAGTCTTCATTTGTCTGAGCAGATAAGAGCTATCTTCCTGCTAGAATAATAATTTCCGCGAATCCAGTAGGTTCCAATCATCTACTGATTCCTCTAGTTTTTGTTTAAATAGGAAATGTGTTAGAGGACTCCATACTTCTGTCATTTTCTACATCTCAGGGACTTATACCTTCCCCCTTGCATACTTTTCTTTCTCAAACTTAGTTAAGTTCTGAAAGAAAAAGGGATGACGCTTTCCATTGCGTTCATGGCTTCTACTGAACTTAGGTGTTAAACAAGTTGTTTCTTTGGAGGAACATCACAATAAATAGATATAGATAGATAAATAGATAGATAGATAGATAGATAGATAGATAGATAGATAGATAGATAGATAGATAGATAGATAGATAGATAAGTTTCAAGTGCTGATTTTCAGATCAATCCCAGCTCTGAATTTTTTATCATCAGTTACAAAAATTACATTATTAATTAATAGTTCACTGTTACTATATTTTTTGATGATGTTCAAAACCATGTCTGTGCCAGCAGCAGTGTAACCTGCTGCATGACTTGGTTCTATATAGATAACTTCTGAATGGATTTGAACAAAGCTCCTTCATGACACAAAGAATCTGCTAAACTGTGTGGAAAATCAGGTACAGGACTTATGATGCATGCAATTTAAGTATGTTTCTATTAAGGGGAGAGGTTTTGATACTTTTATTTACTAGTACTTGTTTTGATGTGGCATGGATTTTAAGAATTTTAAAACTGTTTACACTTCATTGTTACAAGATTTTCAACTTTAAAAATTCTTGCAATTACTACCTTTATTCATAGCTTTTATCTCATACTCTTTATATATTACTTAAAATTCTACTAATTGCTTCTGTTCATGTTCCATGCTCAAATGAATATTTCATTTTTGAAAGGCATTCTGTTATAATTCATTTATATTTACTCTTGATTTAATACCATATTGTGCAAGATACATAAAACACTAAAGATACAATCAAATGTTGAAACAAACCAAATGAAATTAAAGTACATGGCTTTATATGAAAAAAAAAAAGAAATTACCAATTTTCAGAAAGGAATGTTGCTATTAAAATTATCCTTATTTCCAGTAAGGAATTTCATAAGATGTAACAGACTAATCATAACTGAAACTCACAGCTTACATAAAAAGGTTGTGCGCAGTTATCACAAACTAACATAAGTTTCATACAAACAAAATTTTCCTCTCTCATCTTTCTCAAACACTTCTCCTGCCATTGGAGAAGAATCAATAAAAAATCAAGTCCATACAGTTAATAGAGGCCTGAAGTGACTCAACTAGACTTGACTCCTGAAGCTGGATGTAAGCCAGATCCAACCTGGAAGAATCTATGTAGGTAACTCTGAAAGCAATGCATCCTATTTATTTTCATGGAAACTACAACTGATACAAGGACAATAATGCCAACTGATAGAAACCATTCTCAGCTGCAAAACACCGTTTTTCAACATAATCACCACCATCAGTTGCACATTTCCACCAGTGATGAACAGCCTGCATGCCATGCTCATGCGTGACAACACCTTTGCTTCATACACACTTCCATGTCAGATGCCATTCTGTCAGACTGCCCTTCTCTCACCTGTCATGTAGCAACAAGATGTAGTGGTTCAACCTCTATTGCCATATCATCAACATCCGCCTCTGATATCATGGACCAACATAATAACATTACTTTTGGAGTGGCATTACTTTTGGAGCGGTCCTCGTAATCACATGCATACAGTGTTGTATGCAGATGTATAAGCCTTGTCTTGCAGTGCTGATGTTCCCCATGATGTTCACTAGGGACTTTGCCACCATTATTTTAATTGAAAGGCACATGGATGCAGTGGTGACAAACAGCAATACAGAACCCTGCGAGGGTGGGTCAAAGAGTATGAGACAAATAAGAATGAAAATAAAGTCATTTTTATCATATTTATATTCATAATTTCATAATCCTGAAATCCTCTGAACAATGGATTTAAACTAGTCAGCAAATCATGAGGAAGAGATTCCTCACATTAGCCTCCTGGTGCATGGTGCCAGAAGGTCAAAAATATTGAACACGATTTAAATGTGTAAGTTGAGATTCTACACAGAAACCACACATCCTCAAATGGTGTGAGAAATGACCACAAGCTCTTTTAACACTAGTTTCTGTCACAAAGCAAAAACTTCTCTAACACCAATCTCCTGATTATATATTTTGCTCTTCCACTAGTTAAACATCAGAGGGAGAAAACTGTATCTTCTAACTGCCTGAACATTCTCTATTATGCCTTAATATTCTCTATTCTGCTCTCAAGAAATCTTTAAATATTAGTCCTTGGATACCTAAGTTTGTTTCCTTCCTTTGAGATAGTACAAAATTAAGAAATAAATCACAGTATTATTTCTTTAGTTGCTTTCTTTATTCTTTAAACACTTCCTTAAAGTGTTTCTTCAGTCACATCTATAAAAAATATACTCCACATTTTAACTGTTTAACTGTCCTTAACATGGAGTATTAGCATAAAATTAGCACCAATAAATAAATAAATAAATAGATAGATAGATAAATAAATAAAAGAGTCACCCTTTTTTCTTTGTATCTGCTAGGAATGTTTTAAATCTTTTTATGGAGTGACAGAATAGAACAGAAATTTTATAATTTATGGTTCACAGGATGCAACGATTGATACTATATAGAAATTTAATCAGTCTTGCGGAGCTTGCAGACATCTCACAGTAGGAGGTTCTTTTGACATTTCATGGAGAAATAGGCAAGATGAGGTACAATATGTGTGCATATTTCAGTATGTTATGCATTTTCTTAAGCTTTTATCCTTTTTATGAGCTGTTGCCATCTTGAAGGGACCACTCCTTTTAAACGTTCTAAATGTATGAAGGATTAAGGCTTCCACCTCTGCTTGAAACAAAACTGTTTAGGAATATCTGCAGCAGTTGCCAAAATTTTTGCAGGTACTTTTTAAGTACAGTACATAAGTACTTAAAAACAGACACACATCTTTAACACTTTTTTTTTTTTTTGTACTTCTTGAAATGTCTCAGGTATAAAGCACGTGAGTGCAGTCACATAATTTGGCTACAGCCCTGATGTTGTGGGGAGTTATGACCAGGAACATTTTCCCAGAGTCTGGTGGAAGAAAAAGCCAACCCACAGCCTTAGTCCCTTACTGACTCAAATATTCCATTTCTAACTTCCAAGCAACTAAGAACTGAGCCCAATAATGGGAAAATGAAACGACTGTTTTCATGTTACATTTTAATATTCTTATTTGCTTTATGTTGTTTTATGTGATGAAAAGACAGTGCCATAATCTAACTTCATCTAGCAGTATTCATTATGCTTAATTGAAACAAGTTTGTCTCCGTAATAAGTTTATATGTCAGACTGCCATAATTACATTTATCACTATTCGATAAATCTACTTATTCATTTTCTGATATTCATGCTTCTTGAACTAAACATCTGAAGCCTTGAATGCATTACCATAAGCACGACTATGGCTGTTACTCCGTAGCTTCTTATTGGGAATGTAACCAGCTACATAAAACTTTTGATAAATATTATCTGATACATTATTGAACATTTTGTATTGCTATTATTGATATTTCCTTTTGCCATTATTTACATTTTTTTCTCGAAACTCAAAGTTGTGGTTTAAATATATGAAGCAGAATACTCATTGTTTTGGTGAAATCCAAGTTCAGAGAGCTTTATCTTGAGGATAAATTATTACTAAAACTCAAATAGCTCAAAATTAATTATCTGGTCGGATGCAAACAGCTTAATAAAATTCTCACTATATGATGAGGTGAAAATCTTGAGATTTTGCAGAAGGAACAAGAATCACAGCCACAAATACTTTTGAGAGGAGCTAAATGGAACTTATTTTTTTTTAATATCTCGTTCCATTAAATATATACAGAATTTGTTTATTTACTTTACTTCAAGTGTAATCATCTTGTTTTAAAATAAATGTAGAAAAAAGTACTAGTTCAGTGGAGTGGCCAACTCCAGAAATTCTTAGTAATTGAAGATGAACTTGTGGCTGTTTCCAGTCTTAACTTCTCAGTGCCCAAAGCAGGAAGGACAGTGATAAACATGAACCGTTTGGAGGGAGAAGCTCCACAGTTAAAAGATGAGATAATAATCCTTGGATTTTAAACTATTTATTTATTTATTTATATGCATAATTAGCTGAGCTAATAGCAGAACTATTTCATAAGCGATTTTTTATGCCTTGAGCAGAGATTGGACAGTCAGACAAAACAGACAGATGAGAGAAAGAGATTAAAAGAATCATCCCAAAGTGAACATCCCCCTCTGCAAAGCAGAATCCAGAGGCAGTAAAACAAGCAAATCAGCATATAACATTTCCTTATTATGCATTCATTCAAGATTACTGCACAAAAGCAAAAATAATTATTTGACATTAAAATTCTGGGTTAAATAATTGAGAAGAAAAAGTCACTCGGATTTCAAAACTGAAAGTATTGATACTTCTGTATATTCATGAATTAGATGACTTTCTCCTTTTATATCTTCCCAAGTAACATAACATTACTTGATGTCAGACAATCAAGAAAATTCCATTCCAAAAGAAATCTGAAACTTGATTGCCATTTTTTTTAATCTTGTTTTATTTCAACGTAATTTAAAAATATAACAAGTAGTCTATTTAAAGTAAACAGAATCAGATCAAGTCAGAATATTAACTCGTCAAAAATTCTATGTGGCCTACAAAATTCTATGAATTCTGTGAACATTTCTGTTTACTACTGTTAAACTTGGAAGATGCAATTTGGGTTTACATGTCAGTATTTGTCAGCAAAGCACCAAACTTCATCTGGAGAAATAGAGCATGAAATCACTTTCTCACCCTGCTTCTGTGCATCATACCTAACAACACTGAAACTTTAAAAACCAACAACAACAACAAATCTACACCACTACTAAAGTGGTGTAAAAATAAAATGTCAGATTATTTTCTCAACTCAGAATCAAGTTGAGAATTACACATACTTCTGTTGGCATCTGGAAATCTGATCACTTTGTTGCAATTGCTATATCACTACCTTTACCTTTCATTTTCCATAATTACAAACAAAATCTAAAAGAACCTCTAAAAATGACACTTAAATTGCGTGTTTAAATACTATGGTTGTGATAACGTAGTAAAGAATAGGCATATTTCAATGTTTTGGGATTCATAGACAATTATTAGTGAGAAACACTGTTAAACATTAAAGACTTAGATGAGTAAAAATACTGACTAGATTCTAAGAAAATAGGGCTAAGCAAAACTAATATTCCTAGAAAGTTCATCAAGATGCTCATGTAGGCTTCCAGAATAAGAACATAGTATTATTGCTCCCCCTCCAACTTTAACATTGGCAGACCTCTTTCATCCTACACGTCCTTCACTTCATTTGAAACCTCACTCTTAATGGGGCACAGCATGAGAATGTGATGATAATGTGCTGTATGTAACACAGAAGAGTTTTATTTATGAAAATGATTATTCGGTCTCATAGAACCAAAGAAGGGCTTGGGTTGGAAGAAACCTTAAGGACCATCTAGTTCCAACCCCCCATGTCATGGCCAGAGTTGCCAATCACTAGATCAGGCACTAGATTTGGACTAAATTAGATTGCCCAGAGACCCATCCAACCTGGCCTTGGACACTTCCAGGGATGGAGCATTCTCAACTTCTCTGGGCAGCATGTTCCAGCACCTCACCATCCTGAGGGGTTTTTCTTTTGAGACATAAGTGTAAGTTACAGTAAATATGAGCAGATTCATTTATGTATTTATCTCATGTTGGTATTCATAATTATTAAAATATATTAAAAATTAACAAAACTGGAAAGAATGTTTTAGATCAACTCATTCAAGCTGCTCAAAATTTATATGAAGCTTTTTTGTTGTTGTTGTTTGTTTGTTTGTTTGTTTACAGAACCCTGTTACAGCTTTTAATACTGTGTTTTCACTTTTACCTCAATCCATCCTTCTCCATTTTTATTTCTGCTTCAAATCTCATTTCTACTTCAGTCTCATTTTTGTAGGAAAATAGAGAAGGAAAAGTTACTCTTCCTCTTCCCAGGCTGTGAAACTTATATCATCATCCTTTAGAAGATATGAGTCTGAAATCTCAAAGGCATCTTTTAAATTGGTCTGCAAATAGCAGTGAAGGATGAGTGAGAGTGATGATCTGGAAAGGTGCAGGTGTACCTTGAGAAAAACTATTAATTTCTTCCCTCATGTAAACTCAGTGAAGAAATCTAAAAACTCAAAGAAAATTAGCACATTTTAAAGGATACCTGGCCTCCATGTAGAATAGAAGCTGCTTAAACCTTTTTCCAGTTCTAGGACTTCTTTTCATGCAAAGAAAAGTCCCAGACAAGGGTTCTTATCATTCTACTAGAAAACTGCAATTAACAGTGTAAATTTTAATTAGGCATGCGATGCAGGAATGGAAACAAAAAAAATCAGTAAAGGCTTATTCATTTGTAGCTGCTTACTCAGGCCTTTGGCTGGCACAGCTGATTAAGAGAATGATTTATCAGTCAAATGACAGCTCTGTTCTTGACTACTGGTTTCTGTCCAAGCTTCCACTGTCCTGTTTTTATCCTTTAATCTTTTCCTTCTTCTCTCCTTACCCTACTCTATTTTTATTTATATTTTTGTTACTATGGAAGGGGAAAAAAAAAGGTATTAGGTTTCAATCTCTACTTCACATTTCCCTCAAGCTAGAGGGAAATCCTTGTCAAAAAAAAGATAGAGACTCAATACCATGGTTAGCTGAAAACTGTCATCTGCTCCAGAGGTGGAGCTATAATTGCAAATGCCTATAGCCTAGAACAAGTCTATAAAGTTTTAGGTCTTACTTCTCTGATGCTTTTTTTTATCCTTGAACTGACTTCTCTAAGGTTCTCAGGTTGGACCCATCTTGAGTATTTAATGCATGTTTAAAGAGAGAAAGCTCTCTCACCGTTGTAAACAGAGCTAACATTTTGGTGGGGATTTGAAAGTTAAGTTGTTCATGCATTCCTTCAAATCCCTCAAGTAACTTCGACACTGCACATTTTAAAGGAAGCAAAAAGATAAACACTGATAAGAAAAAAATTGGGATCTTTTCATTGCACAATTATTAGCACAACTCTTGTTAAAAGGCAGTAAGAGTAAGCACTACAAATGTAAGACAGTACATTGCTGATAACCAAACTATATTCAGCTTACCATCACCTGTAAAGGCAAGCACTATCTGGAAAGTGGTTCTCAGAATGCCTTTAGGGAATATGTATTTTTTGTACTAATTAATCACTGGATGTCATCACTGCTCCACTCCAGTTCAGATGAAATAGCCGTTCTCTGGCATTTAAAAATCTTAGGCAGAGGGAGGCTCAAGTAAAACGTCTTAAGAGAAATATAATTTAAATGTGAAAGAGATTAGCAGAAGTTAACTCCAAGGAAAAACAGGTAGTTTATCAGCGTAGCTTTTGTAGTATGGATGAGTTTCCTTCATTATCTACATTATCTTCCTGCATATAATCTGAGTTTTTCCTTTTCTCCCTTTTAGTAACACCTTGAATGAATGGCTTTTTGGGGAAAGTGAACTTGATAGACACGTATCACAGGAGCAAAAGCTGTTTAAACTCTCTGCCAATATACATCAGCCTTAAGATTCTTGCCGGCATAACGTGTTACAGGGAAGAAAGACAACTTTTTTTTTTTTTTTTTTTTTTTTTGGTGGATGTTAGTCTTTTTGTCAAATGAACAAACAGAAGAAGAACACCAAAGCATGAATTTTCACTACTGACCCTAAGGCAGAATATGAACCCAGATCTCCAGAGGGGAAAGGCTAATGCACTAACCGACTGCACCACCAAGTCCCCTTCACTTTCCAATTATCACAAAACCTCTCCTACTGCTGTGACATTGTCTCTGCCACACAGGTCAAAAAGTCAGTTACTGTCAAAACTGATTCATCTAACAGTTGGCTCAGGAATGCTATTGAATAAAATGACTGGTGCTTTTCCTGAGTATGGTTGCATTAACACAGATTTACTTTCAGGCTTTTTTTTATGTGAAACCATGACTGCTTGTTCATTCCTACACTATCATGTCATAACATACTTAGAGGCTTCGTGTAAGGGGAAAAATTCTCAATAGTACCTTTTTCATAATGAAGTTCAAGTTTACAGTTATAATACAAACTACGATGCTCAAATGGTGTCATTTCCAATGCATAAAATGATGTATGACATGTCTGTTCTTAAATATGTAGCTGTATTACAAATGTGTTCTAAATATATTTTTACTTCCTTTTAGCATGCATTTTAATTATGAACAAAGTAAGCTGAATATGAATTCAGAAAACATATGCTTAAAACTCAAAATACCACAACAGACTTCTCTTAAAATTTCAGGTATTCCACACCCTGTAAAAATAGATGCATTATCAAGCTACCCTCTGCAATGACTCACAAATGTAGCTGATATGTACAAAATCCTCAGGGCTCATCCTCTGGTTAAAATACTATGTTCTATGTTAGCAGAATTACTCTAATGTTGAAAAGTAATTTTCCCAAATTCTGTTTCAATAATATATTTCTCCTTTGAATGAGTCAATTATTTTAGTGCTGCAGTTAAGCACCTCCATGAGGTTTTAACCTTTGAACATTTTGTGCTCACATTTTGAGGTTTTGAGGCTTTTTTTTTTTCCTCAATTTGTAACACATGCTTACTAAAGATACTAAATATTTATGAAGTCTTTGGACTCAATGGTTTGAATCACTGAGTACCAAAGATTCAGTTTATACTGTTATCTAAGGTTAGCTTGATCTTTAAAGATTTTCTTTCTCCTAAACTTCCATACACTTTCCAGATCCTATGTTCTTGCAAAGCCAGTAAAAAATAATTCTTATGCAATTTCAGAGTGCTTTAATACAGTGGTTCATTCTGACTCTATTGTAAATGAGGTCTCCGAGTCAGAGCCCTCTGCTAAAAATGTGCCTCTAACTTCAAAAAATTCCACCTTAAGCTCTGCCAGCTTCATTGATCCTACTGCAGTTGCATCAGTGCTGTGTCATCACTGCCAGTCTTTGTACTAGCTTCATGCAGACACGCTGCGTATAAAATAACTATTATTTACTTTTTTTTCTTAAAAGATTTTTTTAACAAATACTTAAGTTTTTCAGGTATTTGTCATATACACTATTATTGCATTGTATAACCCTACTTTCATAAGAGATTCTAAATTTAAATCAAATCCTAGTGTTTGTTTCTCATTCAACTAATAACAAATGGAATGTTAATAAAAGTAAAAAAGCACTAGAATGTCTATAAATTTTTACTTCATTAAAAATCACCCTATATCATTGAAATTCTAAATAGGTTTTTTCAATAAATGAGACAGAATTTTCCCTTTCCTTACTGAACTTATCTATCAAAAACTGTAAACTAAAGTCTCTGAGCAAAAGAAGAAAGATTATGCTTTATTATTACTATCAGAGAATAAAAATAGAAGTTCTTTCTCATATTCTGGATCTATTTTACTACAAGAAACAGTCTAACATAAGATGTCAGAATTTTGCTGTCCTTTGTACTAATTGCTCTGAATCAAAATTATTTTTACATTACTCCACAGCTATTTTCCTACACTCTGTATATAACTCTCAGGCATTTCTTTTTATTTAATGGACTAATATTATGTAATGTTCATATATCAATTTTTAAATTATAATGTTTATGAAGGAACCTTAATTTTTACGTATTATATATGTTGTTTACATATACTGATCAAAACTTGACTAGAAACACTGATTCACAAAGAAAAGGAATGATTACATAGACTAAAATACCATAGCAAATAACCTAAGATGCCATTTCATTAAAGGGAATTTAAAATTCCGCCAACTTTCACTTTAAAATAGATATCACTAATGTTTTTGTCTATGAAAAAGTATATTGTAATTAGCTAGTACCATGTAGTAAAATGATTTTTAAAAGACGTTCCAAGAGCTACTTTTTTTTTAATCAGCTAAAATATGTAGATAATATGTTGCTTTGATTGCCTATAATGTTTAGTCTTCATCAGCTGCAAAAAAAAAAAAAAATCTGTGATTTAAAATATGTAGAATTTCAGCTCACAACATGGAGTTTCTTTGGAAGAAGGAAAACATTTTTAAAATAGCAATTACCACCATAATTGCAAATAGCTGAAAGATTTTGAATTTTTCATGGCCTGATTCTGGGCTTGATTTGCAACATCAGTTTTGATTGCATTTCTCTGTGAATCTTCTTGATGATATTCAGGCTTTTTTGTGTTTATTATTATTATTGTTGTTGTTATTGTTACTGTCAGCATTGTTAGAAGTTCTCATCTAACAACTGGGGAAGCAGTAGGTCAAAAGAGTCAGGAAGGGTAAACGTAAAAATCAAGAATTAAAGATGCTTGTAAATCTTAGACATATATAACCCATCTGCTTTTAAAATGCCTGTGGAGTGTATTGTATTACAAAGAGTACTTCTAAATAGATTTTTTAAATACTACTATTAAATATATTTTTGGTATACTAAAATATTTGGGACTGTTCGGCCCAGAAAAGAGAAGTCTGAGGGGTAAACTTATCAATACTTATGAAGGGCAGGGCTCAATGGAATGGGGCCAGGTTCTTTACAGCAACAGAATAAGGGCTAGTGGGTACATACTGGAACACAGGAAGTTCCATACAAACACAAGGAAAAACTAATTTACTCTGAAAGTGACAGAGCACTGGAACAGACTGTTCAGAGAGGTTGTGGAATCTCCTTCTCTGCAGACATTCTCCTGGATGCCTTCCTGTGAACCTGCTACAGTGAACATGCTTTAGCAGGGGTTGCTCCAGAGGTCTCTTCCAACCCTACGGTTCTGTGATTTGGTAATTAAGGTGTCCTACTAGATTCCTTTAAAAAGCTATTCTATATTTCATTTCTCTTCAGATGCTAAAACAAGACCACCAGATCAGCAGCTGCCTCCTTCCCATCCTCTCCTGATGTAAACAAACACAGTTTTTCTTCAGGCTGAAAGGAATACTCCTAGTCTTAAATATATATTATGTATCTATACATAAGTCTTCTTTAATCAAGTTTCCAGAAAATCTAATTGTATTGATGAGAAATCCCATTTAAAAGAAGTGGGATTGTGAAAGCTTTCACACTATTTTTTAAAATATCTTCTGTATCATTACTGGCATGTAATTCAGAAAGCCTCTTCTTACTTAGCTTTCTGTTAACAACTTTGTGCTTAATACTGGTACACACCATCTGCAAAAACCATCGGGAAAGTCGAGCCAAAACATGGATGACCCCATTAATTTCCTTCCATCCAAGAGAATCATGACAAGTGGTGGACAAAACAAATATGAAACAGTTATTAAGCATAATGAGTAAAATCCATTATAAGTAAAGCAATAAATTCAAATGTAAAAAAGAACTTACTATTCAGTGTTCAAAATACTGATACTCAAAATAATACCAATATACATATGATATATGTTTATGTAGTTTATACTTGGGCATTAAAATCTTTACAATATTACAGTATTCTATAACCATGACAAGACTAAATAAATTCATGAAATGACTAACGACATTTCAAAGACAAAGATGAAAACGCTTACAACTGCAAAATCTGATGAGTCACCTTTTATGACTGACTAGATTCTAAAAAATTTCCTTTCATTTTCCCCTTTTTAAGTTTTATTTTTTAAAGCACATTCACACTTTTATATACTTGCCCTTCAGACATTGCAGGATAGTCTGATGGAATAGGAGAGAAATGACATCCTCCAGAAAGTGAAGTTTCAGAGTCAGACTATTAATTTTCCTTCTTCCATTTGAAAATTTTCATTTGAGTGAAAAAAAAGGCAAGAAAACTGCTTTTTGGGTTTTTTTTTAATCACCTTACCTTTAATTTTGTAGACACTTTGTGACAGATGAAATTTGTTTATCCTCATCTTCAAAGACAAGGACCTTAAAATTTTTTTAGTATGCATTTGTAAACTTAAATAAGTAGTTCTGTTTTCAAGTATGTTTTGTACTTGTCTTGCATTCTGTATTTGTCTAAAAACCACAACCAAGAAAAGGACAAGGACGAGGAGAATATCCCACCTGTTCTGAAAATAAGACCATTATAAGCCAGTACAGTAATTACAATCTTCAGGGTTATTAAATGCATTGAGCATATGGCAATTTACATTTAACTTAATTACATGTGGAATTAATTAATTGGTAGGTTTACCTGTAGTTTCACTAACATTTACTTGCCTTTAGAAAAATGAAACAAAAGAAAACAAACAAAAAAACATATTAAGTGCTATTATTACAGCACAGTAGAAATATGTTCAACGGGAAAAAGCACATTACAAAATCTGAGCTACATGTACTTCTTACTACTACATATATTTCTTTAAAATTCAAAGGAGCAGCTTAAAACAGAAAAATAATTTTACAAACTAGTGGTGGATGTTTATGGTAGAACTTCCAAGGATAAACTATTTTTTGAACTTTCATTCTTACATGTCTGAAAATACGTATGTTAAAATTGGACTACTGTAAAATGCCTAGAACATAAGCTGTTATTGCTTCTCTTCAATTTACTTTGGTAGAAATTAAAAGAAATTAAAAATTCTGAAAGACCAGGAAAAAAAAAAAAAGCCCACATTAATGCTGCCTAAATCCGTAGCATTTATATATAAGTGGCAACCCATCCTATGAAAAGACCTTATATATTTGCACCAATATCACCAGTTACAACTACTTAATGAAAGAGAAGTAACATAATACGTTTAAGTATCAGCAAACTGGATAATTCTGTATGTGCTCATGAATAGATTTCTATTTGTCTGTATTGTTTAGAAAGTAGAAACAATAACAAAGTCATCTTTTCCCAGCAAAACTTCCACTCCAAATAACATTTTCTTCTGCTTTATTTATTCATAAAAAGCTTATAAACTTTACCCAAAAGCATTTTGTTATCACACACAATTTGCCTTTTCTACTCTCCCTCAACCTGCAATGTTTTCCTCTTAATTCTGTTTTCAGAATTATATGTGAGACTACTGTTGGCTACAGGATCATACAATATCTAGTAAAAAGGGGTCCAGCTGCTACTGCAAGGCTTATACTAGAAAATGAGAAGAGCAGTAATATAAATACCTCAATAGTATCCCCCCTCTAAATTACTAATTCCTATTTTCCCAGAAAAAGGTGCTCTGCATCAGATTTAATAACGTGAAAGACAAATTCCTTCAGTAAAGGATCACCATGGATAACTATAGATAATTAATTCACCACCCAGTTATAAAACTGGGCAACTTTCCAATTCCCCTACCTGCAGACCAAACCAGTGCTATGGTCTTCTTCGTTCTCTTCAAAGTAGATCTTAGTAACAGTGTCTCACACATGCAGGAAGGCAACAAAAGTCCTTTAATCTTAATAACATCCAATCTGCCTGTCAAATCAAATTATTGTTTCAATGACAAGTAATAAAGACAGCTTTAACATGCTGTGAATCAGTAGTAATAATTGATCTCTTGAACATTTTTCCCATGCTATGTGCCTTGGGCTTCAAAGAAAAATATCCCAACTAGATTTCAGGATGCTCAGGCACAGCCACTTCAAAGACATGCGATGCCAATACAGTCAAGCTATAAGGCCAGTTCATATCAGTTTTCTCAGAATTCCACACTAGTATACTTTATTAATGTGAATAAACCACACGCTTTACAACACAAATATGTAAGTAAATTTGTAATAGTCAATAACAGCATGGGTGCTGTCTCAAATTCAAGGGGGTAGACATCTTTTGTATAGCCCAAACAGAAAATGCTTATGTTATCTTTTAACTCCTACCAAAAATTTTCCTTCATGTTTCATGATGTTTCAAAAATTTTCCTTCAATTCATTTTAACATCATTTCTATGAGATGGCATAGACAGTTTCGTATGTTTATTCTTTTACATGTCCATTTAAAGAAAGGGAAATTCATGTTTACCTCAGGAAAAATGCAAGTCAATACTGCACTGCTTTTTTCCAGTGTTATCTTTCAGAAGTTGTTTATTTTCTTTAAATTCTAAGAATTCAGAAGTTCATAATTTTTACTTTTATTTTTTACTTTTATTCTACAAACTGCATGTCCTCCCAGGCATAAATATGAAAGACACAGAAATTAGAATTCTTTATTACTGAGTACCATCTCTCTATCACAGAAGGATATAGATAGCACTGCTTGTCAAAAGCCAACAGTAAAAACAGTTTAAATCTGAGCCCTATACTATGAGAAAAATTTGCTGTCTGGTTTGTAATACGTATATAAATATATATAACCCTAGGTAAATTATTTCTTTGCTCATCTTTAGCATAGAATATGATAGATTCTGTACAGTTTCCCTACACAGTCACTCCCATTTTCCCCCCCAAAAAACAAGAGTATACAATGTTTTTTTTGTAAATAGTTGCAAATAAAATGAATCTTAAAAACACCATGAAACCAAGAGGAGTTTGTAGTGGAAGCAAAATTCAGTGCAGACTTCTCTAGATGGGATTACAAATCAAGTAGGAAAATATACTTTTCTTCTTAAATAACCAAGTAGAGATCCCTCTCAACTCTGTCATCTCCCAGACGCACAGTGGGCCTTCCATAAGTAAATTAGTCAAGATTGCTCTTATCTTAGATTAAAAAAAAAAAAAGTAATTTAAGTTAAAAATTTATGCCAGTAAGCAAATTTAGGTAAAATAAAAAGGAAAGAGTAAGATTTACAAACTGTGAGGCATCTTAAGTGGGAGTCTGATTGAATACTTGTATGTAAATCGAAGACATAAAATGACTTGCATAAACCCATAAACTTTCATCACTAATATCCCCAGGTTACCCAGCATGCTGCTTCTACACATGGCCAGAACCACACCAGATAAATCAGGACTGAGGGGCTCAGTACTTACATCCAGCTGAAGTTCTCAGACTAAGCTGTTCCCCGATGTATGCTCACCGAAGCATAGAAGATCCCTTTCTGCACATTGCACAGGGAGCTTTAGCACCTGGCTCACAGATTCACACCCAAGTTCTCCACATTTTAAACTCTGAGTATACAAAATGGGGACTAACATGATCTAAGATTTAAATGGCTCCAACTCTGTGAAAACTGTATAGAATGAATTCATATAATAAAATATTCAGAACAAATCTGAGAGTTTTAAACAGAGCAACCATGCAAAATTTTGGTTAAAGTAGCTAACTATGAATGTGTTTGTATTTCATGCTTTAATTTCTAGATTTATTCATTAATGTGATATTATCAAATACCTTATATTCATAGACAATAAGGATAGGACTTAATTGTAATGGGAACTGCACATTTATGGGATATGAGTTGACTCTTAAGAAAAAAAAAACAACACCTATTACTGACACGATTCTCTGATACCTCCTCAAAAGGCACTATCAACTGGCAGACGTAGGCAGACAAGTTCAAACAGATTTCACATTGCTAATATCAAACTAGTTTATCCCACAAATACACAGTGTCCCCTGCTGTGATGAAAGGAGACATGCCCAACGTGTTAAAGTTATGCTGAACAAAGAAAGAGATTTTAGGAAAAGATGCAACATTTATTAAAATCTAATACCAAAACCTCAATTCTTATCAATGAAAATATTACGCCACTGATGTTTAATTACACCCACAATTCAATAAGGAAAAAAAAATATAAGAAGAAAAATCAGAGCATAATATATTGAGAATTATATCATTTCATCATAAATGCAATTATCAGTAGTTACAACTAGGATCTTCGTATTCAGATTTACTAATAAAATAAAAATCTGCTACTTGGCTACAAGATATGTACCACTGCCATACAGAAAAACACACAAGCAAACAAACAAACAGAAAGGGAAATACTTTCAGCTCTTTCTTCTTAATTAAAGTTTGATGTAAACTATTCTACTAAACAGTGGTTAAGGTGATACATTCAAAGATCAGTTGACAGTGTAGATCAACCAAACAACACAAGCAAACATTTTATGGGCAGGTACAGGAAAGAGTGACTTTAGATTTCAAAATACGGTCCTATCAAAATAACTGGACAAATCTATTTTTTTTCTTTATTCAATATACTAGAAAATTCAGATACCTCAATACTGTAATTTTGTGATAACTCCAAATACGCTTCTTTTGATTTTGCAATATTTAGTGCAGATTAAATTATCAGCAGAAGCTGTTACATTTTTGGTATTTTTAAATCAACATCTCAAAAAATTTTCACTCCTGTGAATTTTAACGATGTCAAGACTTCCTTCTTACAATGAAATTAGGGATCTGCTACTACTGACCTATACTAATGTCACTTTTATTTTGATGGAGAATTGCAAATCAATTTCTACTATCAGCTCTTCTGATCTTGGGAGTAAATTTTAATTTTGTAGTCCAAGTTGTTAATATTGCCTCTCATCAAAAAGTTCCTAATTTTCACAGAAAATGAAGAAAATTATTTAGCCACAAAGAACCGTCAGTAATAATTTTATATTTAAAAAATACCTGTTCTATTTCATTGTTTCTCTTTTTTTTATTTCAAGTGACAAAAATTATCTTGAAAAATCAGTGTTTACAAGCTCTATAGAAATTATGCCCATTAATTTCCACGTGCTAGACCTTTTGAAAGCATCAAACCCAAATCTTTCAACTTACTAATACCTGACTTCTGTATGTTTTTTTCCTGTCCTCTGAAACATTACTCTTCTTTCAAAGAAAATAACTGAAATTGGATAATATTCTCATTCTTAAATATTTTAAGTGCTGCAAAACTTGACTCCATAGAGCATGCCTATGAGAAGATAAATAAGAAATTTTTACCTTGAAAACTAATTAATCAAAGAAACAAGTTGTCAGCAAATCTCTACATTGATGTCCAAGAAGTTAGAGAAGTTAGGGAAAAGATGTAGATAAGAAATGATAGATGCTTTCATTCTCAATTTGCTTTTTTAGGTTTTGTGTTATTGCTACCATTAAACTATTTCAGGACTGTGCAGCTTTGTCAGATCTGATCTTTGTTTTTGTTTCAACAAAACCACTGCAGCCATGAATAATCTTCCTATTCTGTTCCCTGCCAGGATCCCCTTACTGCTCTGTTGTGACCCCAGTGGTAACCTCATGGCCTACACTAGAAGAGATTTCCTTCCGCTCAAGCAGTTTTTTCTATCATCTCATGGAAGCAGAAGATACAGATTCAGCAAACTCATTTTTAGGCTAGTAAATTACTTAGTGAAAGAAAAATTTGGCATGATACACATGTTCAGTTTGATTGTAGAATGCATCAAAGCTGCCCTTAACAAAAATAGACTTCTTTCGAAGAAACATTATACATGCTGCTATCTAAATTCACTGTTCAGAAACTGTGGCTGACATTGCTTCCCCTTTGCAAGAGCAACAGTTTCATTATCGTTAGCAGCTGTGTTGTTGTATGAACAAGAAAATGAGCTTTAAAATGCAACATAAACTAAGTGCAGGAAGATCATGCCCGACTATACCCATTACTTAATTTCAGTAAGATAACTGATATGCTTGACAGAAAATCTCAGGATTTCATCAAGGTACTTCACACACACCAAAAGAATAGCTAAATTTGAAAATGTACAGCCTCACAGTGAAATTGAAAGGTGGACAAGGAATGACTAGAAAGATATCAGAAAGGAAGATATTCCAATAAGTTTCTTTGAAATGTTAAACATCAGGCTGCCAAACAGTAAAATTTGCTAGAAAAGTATTTATAAATCAACAATAAAAAAAAATTAGGATGGAGACAAAAAAAAAGCATCTAACAGGAAGCCCAGGAAGAGATTTCTATCAGACAAAAAACTTTTGAGATGGAGCTTGCCATGCTCGTGATACTACACAAGAGACTCAATAGCCAAACGAAGTCGTTGTTACTAATGACTTTCAAGTTTACTTACCCCTCATATTCTTTTATCTAATTCTGTTATCTTAACCATCTCTCCTCAACATCTACCATTCTATAGGTACCCCAGGTATTCTTACAGCACAATTATCACCTCAGTTATCTGATTTCTATTACACAAGCTAAAATTATTAGGAGTTATTACTCACGACCTTAGTTATAACATCCCCTGCCCTCAACAGCCTGTGTAAGCCATTTTCAGTGAAACAATAATCTTTATTTACTTTTTTACATTTATTTACTACTTCTAACTTCACTGCTATGTTTTTCTCCTTCTCCTCTCCTTATTACTTCTCTTCACTAATTCTTTTCCATTTTGTCATGATTTTCTGTCTTTTAATTCATACTCATTTTTTCTCTTTAGCAAATATGAGGAAGGCTAACAGGAATTATTCTTTTGCATACACCATTTGACAGATTTACTGTTCAACTTTGCTAAAATAGTAAGCATAGCAGAGATTTGGGAAAACTATACCAAATTCAACACAACAATGTAGTGTAGCAAAAAGTTAGTGGGTAAGTATTCTGGTATTGTTGTTTGTTTCATTTATATATTCTATATTTATTTAAAGCCCATTGTGCTTTACTGTATAGGTAAGATGGCAAGATGTGTATAATCAAAATCAAAACCAAATGTATTTCTTGTTCTGTGTGCAAGTGTTCTTCAGGCAGCTGTTCTGCATGTGATCTAAAAATTAAAAAAAAATAGTCTTACCTTTTAGGTGAATCTGTGATAAGCTTCTCTCTGCTGGAAATCGCTCTCATACACATCATGCACAAGCCTTACAGGCTAAGAGACCAGTACCTAATAAAAAATTCAAAGTCACTGCACGTAATAGGTAATGAAGTGCTGGTTCTAGGCAGAAGCACAGGAACTTCAGGTGTTTGCTTAATATTCACTAAGCATATTCCTAAATAGTCCATGCACATTTAAAAAAAAATTCTTTCACATAATGCTGCACTTTTTTAAAGCCTATAAAAGACACTTGTTCAATAATATCCACTAAGTAGCTGGGCCTGGGGAAAAGGTATCATTTGCACAAAAGAATTAGAAAGACATTTAGTAGAAAATGACATATCTTTGAATCCAGCAATCGAGTAAGACACTATAAGAACTCAGGCAAAGCAAGTTAATGTTTGCATTACTTATATTTCACTTGCAGAAAAAAAAATTGAGTCATGAACTTAAACATATTTAAAACCTAAATAGCACAAGCAGGAAGAAATAAACTGGCTGACACATAATGACCATATGCAGCATAGTAAGAGAGCTTTTGAATTAGCAAAATAACATACATGAATAAAATAAAATGCACCTTTTGTTTACAACAATTAAAATTATTTCTCTCTTCCTACACTACTCTCTTCTAGTCACTTGATTTTGACAAATTTTTACTGCCAGCCTTTTCTATACTGATGGATTCCAAAGGTAAGTACAGATTAAAGTATAGATCAAGAAACGGTTGAAAGTATAATGGGAAAGACACAGTATGAAAGAAATTGAGGTGTGTTGAGATTTATCAGCACTCAGTATCAATACAATCTCAAAGTACAGCTTATAGTTTAAAAATGGTCATTCATTTTTATAGAAATAGACATATTTCTTTGGCTTATATAAATAGACAGTCCAGACGCACTTTTATGGAACAGAGCTAGCAGAAAGATTTATTTTTTAATATTAAAAAAAAGTATATGAATATAGGCTGATTCTGCCATTCTGACTCCATGGGTACAGTTTCTTCCGTTGTGAGAAAGCTTCTAACATCAGGTAGCATACTTAGGTGCCCCTGTAAACACTGTAGCAGACTGCAGTCCTAAAACACTTTTAGTACAAAGCGTAGTGGACAGCTCCTTCCGTTATAATCTAAATAAGGTTGAGTATGAAGGCATAATTCTCCTCTCCTCACACAAAATTCAGAGAATCGGGAACCATATTCCTACCCCCATTAAAAAAACAAACAAACAACAACAACGAAAAAAAACAACTTCTCATAGTTTTCTTTTTTGTATAAACAATAAATGAAAAATACAATGTGAGTATGTGTGTGTAAACTTTGAAGTGGAGCAAACACCATGGGAACAGAAGACAAAAGTAGGATTGACTGAACTTAAAATAATTCAGGCAAGAGACTGGTCACTCTTGAACTGTTGGATCACCTTCCATTGTCCATTATTACCTCTCACTACTTCTCAGAGCAGAATGAAAGAATTGCCTATTTTTCATGAAGGGTAGGACCTTGAAAGACATATAATAGCGATTCTGCTGCAAGATCACATAAATAAGTTCTCAGAGTTTGGGGTTAAGTTGAGCAAAAATTTCAGATACATGGATTTTGAAAAATTGTTATGTTCCTTGAGCTAACTATGGCATCATTCTGAGGTTAAGATAAACTTATGTACACACATGTAAGGTTCGTATAGAAGAAATGTCATAAGGGAAAAGAACAAGAGTAAAGGAAACATCTCCATCAGGAAGCAAACACAGGCCTGGCACAAGAAATATACCCAAACCAGCTCAGAGTCAAGTAGAGCACTATTGTAAGTCTATTTTTGCATGCCCGTTTAAATTCTGTAAGCCTCCATAAATGCAGTTATCATTACCATTGTTGCCTTATCATTCTCGGTGATTGCTCTCTTTCAGTCAAGTACAAAGGCAGGCTGAATATAAATGTTTTGTCATAAAACTGCTATTCAAACAATATAAAGGGTTATAATAGTACTAAAAAAATCACCCCCAGGGCTGCAGCACAGACTGGTAGTATGCATATTCAGGCAGCACAAAGCAGTTCCAGTCACATACTTCTACCCATAGGACCCTTCCACTGCATCTGTACTTAATATCAGCATGTTGCCCAAAGTGATCCAGATATTATCAGGTAGTCAAGATATACAGAGTGTTGCAGTCTGAATTAATAAGAGGAATACAGTTTAATAACATTGTATATACGTATTTAATTCAGCAAATATCAACACATTTCGCTTAAGGATTTATCTTCAACTTTAAAAACAAGAAAACTCTTTTAATTATGTTTTCTTCCTTTATCTGAAAATGCTTTTGTTGATCCCAGTTCCAGCCATGTAGTGCCACCCAGGGGCCAACTGCAACATGGTTTAACATTGCCATCTTGCCAAGTAGTCTCAAAAAAGCATTATGCAGTACTTCCCAGTGTGTCTTCTCCAGGCCTGAGTATTCTTGTTAAAATATCTTAGAGGCTATGGTTTCCTTTTTTGTAAAGACTAGGGAGGTAGGGTCAGGTCAGTCAGGGAAGGGTGAAAAAACATGTAACAAGCAAGGCACCACCAAAAGAAAACCAACTAATTACTCCCATAGAGTGACAGGACAGCTACCCAATTCAAAAATGAGTAGGGAAAAAAAGAAAAGAAAAAAAAAAAAAAAAAAAGGAGGCAAGAAAGAAAAATAAATAAATAAAAACACATAGGTAGAATTTAAAACAAAAGGTTTATCAGGACCAAAAGCCCACTGCCCTGGGTAAATGTGCTTCCTTGCAACAATAAAGACAAATAAAGTACTAAAAAAGGATAAAGCAGGAGATTACAGACCTAGCTGTGGTTTGATAAATGGCACTCTACTCCACTCTGCTTATTGTGTACTTCATACCTCGCTCTTGAATATGGAAGAGAATTTTATTAAAGATTTAGCCATGGTGGTGGTGGTGACTGGCTCACAGTAATTTTCCTACAAAGTAGTTTAATCTATCACAGGGCAGACAGTGCACCTTCTTACCATGTATCATATCTGTCTATTGAGTAAGTGCTATCCAAATCCAATTTCTTTTCATTTTTGGAACTCGTGATGCATATTCAAGATACATTTTCTTTTTGTCTGTAGCCTAAATTAGGTGCCGTATAAAGAAAAAAAAACAAAAGAAAAAAAAGTAATAAAAAGACTGGACTATGGAGAATAAATTTCTCTGTGCGCATTTCTTTTTTTTCTTTTCTATTTTTTAAGGTTCAGCAGAGTACTAATGACGCAAAACAATGGGTATGTACAATTGTCACTGTACTCACAACACTGTGACAGCGTGCACAACCACACCCCTGTGCTCTATATCTTTGCCTCAGCAGTTACAAGTGGAACTTGCAAAACCTCTGCAATGAAGCATTGATCTTTAATAATTCAATGCCTGTATTGTATTCGTTTTGTTTTGTTTTTTAAAGGATGATCGAAATCATTGGGCTTCATTTTACTGAAGTTTGGAAAATATGTTGCTTTAGTTAAGCTCATATATTATCCAAGAACGTAGAAATTACCTCCCTCTCCCTGCAGCCCAGGATATGGTTGGCTTTCTGAGCTGAGGGCACATTGCTGGCTCATGTTCAGCTTGCCATCCACCAAGTCTTTTTTGGCATGGTTGCACTACATTCTTACATCCCCCAGCTTGTACTGATAGCCAGGCTTGCCATGACCTGAGTGCAAGACAGTGCACCTGGCTTTGTTGAACCTTTGTTCACCTGGGCCCACTGCTCAAGCTTGTCTAAATAATTTCTCTGGATGGCATCTCATCCCTCAGGCACATCATACATCCCTCAACTGCACCACACTGAGGGTGCACTTGATCCCACTGTCAGTGTCATTGATGAAGCCTGTTGATGAACTTGTGCCACTGCTAACCCCTGAGGGACACCACTCATCAGGATGGAGTGACTGATCTCCATCCAGTCACTGAGCCATTGGCCAGCACTCTCTGGGTATGATCTCACTACCAGTTCCTCATCTACTGAACAGTCAGATCCATTTCTTTCCAAACTAGAGAGAAGGATGTTGCACAGGACCATGACCTTACTGAAGTCCAGATAGATGACATCAGTGGATCTTCCCTTGTCCAGTGATGTAGTCACACCATCAATGAAACAATTTCTTCCCTGACACCATCATAGGCCATATTTTCTGCATAGTGAACAACATATACAAGTTCAGTGAAAAAGTATACAGCTTAACCCCTGTATTTTCTACTGTTTCATTTTTCCCACTGTACTAATTTTACAGATTCACTTCACTTCTATGTTCAGATGTAAATGATTTGATGTCCTATTTCTTTCAAGCTGACAGTTTAGCCATCTTTGAGTGTTATGCCCACTACTGCTCATGTGAAGGGCATTCTCTGGGGGAGTAGCTCTCTCACAGAGATGCCCTGAGAGAATTTGAAAATACACAATGCAGTTGAAAACTGACGGAGTTCAATTTGTGCATTTTTTCCACAAATGGCAGACTTTTTTCTGGACTTTCACATTTGACTTCTTTTGTTCCTCTATTCCCTCCTGCCTAAAGTGCAGCAGATCCTCTATCATATCCTCAGTATGAGGGCACTGCCTATTTTCTGAGCTTCTTTCTGGTCTTATTTTCCCTTTAATTAGCAGAGTAAATTATTTTGTAATGTTGTCAGAACCACCTTTCCAAACTTTTCTGTCACAGGTGCATGATCCATCTGGGCTTCAGATAGACTCAATTAGATTTCCAAGCTGCAACATTTAAATCCACTTTTAAATATCTCCCTAATACTTTGATTTTCATCACTGTTTCTTCGTTTTATATTTATATGGAATTGAATACTGTTCAAGAACTGCTGAAAACATAAAATCTTTGGTTAGCTTGAACATATGAGATTAACTACTTCTTACGTACAGCACGATTTCCACACTCAGCCCTCTGTGTAGTTTAAAGGCTGAGAGACCTGAGACTGTTCAGCCTGGAGAAAACTGAACGGGGATCTTATTGATGCTCATAAATATCTAAAAGGCATGACTCAAGTGGACAAGGCCAGGTTCTTTTCAACAGTGCCAAGCAACAGAATAAGAGCCAGTGGGCACAAAGTAGAACACAGGAAGTACCATACAAACACAAGGAAGAACTTTACTCTGAAGTGACAGAGCACTGGAACAGGCTGTCGAGAGAGGTTGTGGATTCTCCTTCTCTGGAGATATTTACATTCACACTTTTCTCTGCAACCTACTCTTGGGAACCTCCTGTAGAAGGGGCTCTTGACTTGATGATATCCACAGGTCTCTTCCAACTTCTGTGGTTCTGTGATTCAGTGATTCTTTGTGACTATCATCCTACTGAAAGAAATTATACTACCTCTACATGTCTTTATTCTGAGTTATTCTTTTCTTGGAGTTACTGGATGGAAGTGCTGTTTAAATGTTATTTACATTCCAGAGAATTTGTAATAGCTGGAGATTTAACAACACTTTTTCTATATTTTCTCAGTTCCTTGTGGAATCTTATCTCATTTTACTTTTAGTATACCATTTTCTTGAGGAATCATTCTGATCTATGGAGTTTAACAGCCTAAATTGCTGTTGCTCTCCACTATATACTATTAAGTATAAAACACTGTACTAATGAAGTACATCATTAGAGGTTTTCACAGCTAAGGTTTGCCACAGATGAGACCAAAACTTTGGAGATGATAGCAGAGCCAACATACCAAAGAAAAGACCTTACGTGGTAATTTTCAGTAATTGTACTGTTCAGGTGGGCAACAATGTAAGCAAAGGTGAGAAGAAATTAGACGCACAGGTTTACTTAGTTGAAAATAAAGAAAGAAGGTTCCTCAGCTTCTTAACTTGCAGAAAGTTATATGAATTCAGAAAATAAGAAACTGTACTTCAATAATAATGTAAACGTGTCTTAAGATGAAGAAATCTCAACGTTACACATCAGCAGTCAAAGACAACATAAAATTGTTATTTTAAATCTAGAATCATAGAATCTATGTCATCTATGTTTGGGTTGGAAGGGACCTTTAAGATCATATAGTTCTAACCCCACTGCTATAGGCAGGGATACCTCCCTCTAGATCAGATTGCTCAAAGCCTCATCCAGCCTGGCCTTGAATGCTTACAGGGAAAGGGCATCCACAACCTTGCTTGGCAACATGTTCCAGTGTCTCGCCACCCTCACAGAAAAGAATTCCCACTTGATATCTAGTCTAAATCTACCCTCTTCTTTAAAAACATTTCCCCTCCTCCTGTCACTACATGCCCTTATAAAAAGTCTCTCCCCTGCTTTCCTTCATGAAACATGTAGATGTGGTACTTAGGGACATGGTTTAATGGGCAATATTGGTAGTAGGTGGACAGGCGGACTAGATTATCTTAGAGATCTTTTCCAACCTTAATGATTCTATGATATGCAAACACTGTGTATAATGCACACATTTGGTCACAATTCCTCACCATTTGATTGAGTGAAAGCTAAATTTTAAAATAAAAATTTGCTGATATTACTTTTTTTTTTTTTGAGAATTTTTAACATATACTCTTCCTCTACAAATGCAACACCACTCCATTACTCAAGTACATATCCGCTACCACTACCACCACTATACACACAGTAAACAAAACCATGCAAATAATCTTTTTCTTCTTGGAAAAACTAATCAAATCTAGAAGTTTTTCACAGATGCAGGTATGTTGTTCTGTTTTCCTTGAGCTCATCACAAAAGCAAATAAAGAAATTAACTCCTCTACCTACATATGTATTCATTATCAGCTCTATCTGGAAACAGCATGGTTTCATTAGTATCTGTCACAATATTAGCATTATATTAGAAGTGGCTTGAAGCCAGTATCCCAGGTACAACAATCCCAAAATCTGGGAAAGGCCAGATACAGGCTCTGCAACACAAAGCATCTTCACATTTTATTAACTGATGATGTTTGTTAGAAAAAAAATAATTTCATTATCTATATTGCAGTTTTTCATATAAAACATGGCTAACAATGTATTTTTCTAGGTTACATTACTGAAGACATAATGATATTCATAAAGTTAAAAAAAATAGAAAAAGAAAAAAGGATCACTGAATTATATTATTACTCAATATAAATATTTGCCCAGAAGTGTTTCTCTAATCAATATTTAAAGTGAGTCAAGGAAGTTTAATAGCTAAATCTTGCTCTCATTACATGTCATCATCCTTTATCTGATATCTTCTGAAGCTGTAGACCCCTCGAAGGTTGGGAGAAAGCAAACAATTAATTTCACAAAATTTTCATGAGAAAAAAACTCATTTGAAAAAATACAACAAAACTGGATTAACATTTTCATGCAGTCAGAATGGCACTAATACAATGCAATAATTTCTTTAATAATGAAATATGCTTTGATCCTATTATATGTTTCAAAAATAATTACATCCTGTCAAAACACCAAAGAAAATGAAAACGCAAATGGTTCACAAACAAAAATAATTGTAAATCATGATCTGCATATGGATATCTGTTGAGGATGAAGACTGTAATTAAAGCGCATGTGTATGAGTGTGTACACGTGCACAACAGCACACACTTGTACACTGCACTACCAGAAGTGCTTCCCAATCTGTTATCCTGTTATTTTTGATAATTGTGAGAGGACTGTGCTAAAATCCTAGTTAAATCTGTATTTACACTACCGTTTCCAGTGTATGGGTGAAATAAATGTACTGGCGTTTTCTGTCAGTTGGGAAGGTATCTCCTGTTTTGTCAAATCCTCCCCTGTGAACATGATACTGACCCTTTTAGCAGCATGAACCACTGACGACAATGAGCTGAAAAACTAGATGACACACAAAGTATTAAAATTGTTATTACTTTCAGTGTACTGGTCATTTACAGTGACTACTCTGCAGTGGGAAAGTTCTAGGTAACTACCCTAGACATTAATCCAAAATAAAGATCTCTGCCCCAAACGGTGGGGCCTGTGCCGGGCTGCAGGGAGCTGCTGCCACGTGTCTGGAGCTCCTCCTGCTCCGACCTTGGTGCCCAAAGGGCCGTTCTCTCCCAGCTCTCTCTCCCTTTTCTCCCAGCTACTGTTGCACAGCACTTTGTCCCTTCCTTCCATGTGCTTTAGCAGAGCACACCCAGCATCGCTCATGGCTCAGCTGTGGCAGCAGTGGGTCCCTTCACTACTGAAATATTATCATGTAAACCCAATATGTAGGCTTTAGTCAGTATTCTGTAAATACCAGTAGCATATTCATTACGCCAGGGTTATGAACTGCAAATTATGCTATGCATGTGCAATGGTTAGGTTCAGATTCTGAAAGTTGCTTTGAGGAATGGGTGCCTAATTTCCATAGGAACTCTGTATCCAAATCAAGTTTTCGAGTCAACTTTGAATACATCAGTTGAATTTCTAGATGAGGCAGAAATGTTTTTGAATCCATCTAAATGCACAGCCTGCAATTCGCCTCACTCATTAGTAGATGAAGTGATTATATATATTTTTTTTTAATTCAGTGCAAAAAAAATTATGTGCATTACCTCTGAAACACTTAACTACATCCTTTTAAAATGTTTAATACTTTAAAGTTCTAGCTAATATGGTATTTTCCATGTAAAACTTGATCTGCTGTGGTGAATTATCAAAGATAGTACAGACCTCTCAGATTAGCAAGAATCAAATGAGCATTCATAGTCTCAAGGGTCCTTTGTTGTGAAACTGGGAAAAACACTGGTGCACAGGCACACTTGCTCCATGGCTTTCCCCACTATTGTACTTGTGTCTTGAGTGATTACAAGAGTAGTGACAAGATTAACAAAAAGATGAGACAGAAGAAATTCAGAAAAATAAATTAATTAGGAAGAAAAATTATCTAACCCAAAATTAAGTGCAACAGAAGCAACTATATGTCACCCATACAGAGAATTTTGTTAGTGTGCTCCACTCTTAGTATTGGTAAATCATGACAAACATGTTTTAGGAAAGTATATTCAGAAAATATTTCAAGAATCTTTTAAGTAAATTATTAGATGGAAGTAAGGTGATATTGAAGTGAGACCACCAGACTGAAAAATCTGGAGGAATTGCTGCTAACTGCAGCTTGTTTTCAGTGTTAAGTGAAACTAGAGGGAAGTTTCACCTGAATGTAGTAGTTTTTACCTATGCCCTGATATAACAATGTACAAATTCTTTCCAGACTATGATATGTTTTTGGATGCTCCCACAGAATGGGCTTTGAGAACCCAGATTCAAGACACACATAGATTACTTTATGCCCAACACTGACTTCACTATTTAAATTCCTTGCCAATTTTTTCCCTGGAAATGCAGATAATACTTTCTTATTCGTATACTTCTTCTGCACATCATTACATTGAAGGCTTAAAGAATCAAAGGTATGTCAGAATATGTCTTGCAAAAATATAGATATGTAGATCGCTTTGAAAGTAATGGCTCCTATTTATTTCCATGGGAGCTACAACAGATACAAAAAGCACAGTAACACCATTTGATAGAGCAAATTCTCAGCTACAAAACACTCTTTTTCAGCATAGTCACCACCATTAGCTCTTCATTTTTGCCATCATCAGTGAACAAGAGCTTGCATACCATGCTTGTAATAATCTACACCATTGGAGGTGACCCATGATCAGTCAGGATGCTTCTGAAATGTACCACCCACCACCTCACTGTGTTCACATCCACTGTTTGGTCTCCATCGATGTTTAGTGAGTGTTGAATGTCAGTGGGTGCAATTATTTTCCACATGGAAAAATTCAGTGACACACTATTGCTTCATGCACACTTCCACATCAGACAATATTTTGCCAGACTGCCCCTCTGCTGATATTAGTCACACAAACACAGCAACAAAATGTAATGGAATACTGGCAGGAAAGTTCAACCTCTACTGCCATACCACCAACATATGCCTCTGACATTGTAGGCCAACATAACAAAATAGGAGCAGTCCTTGTATAGTAGCATACGTCAGTCAGAGTTTTAACCTATTTGAAGTGGATCCCTCTTCTGTTTTGGGCTATGGAAAAAGGTGAGAAAAATCAATATTGAACTATCATGTAACAAACATTTCTAAATTCTTCTAGCTAACACCACTCATCTAAATTTTAGCATCACAAATATTAGTCATGTTTATGCTGTTACCCCGCTTGGTTGAAAAGGATGTTTGGTCTGACCACAGATGTCAAACACAAAAATAAGTTCATCTGTCTGAAATTGGGATGCAAAGCGAAGGAAATAAGATATTTCATGACAGTAATATTTTGTAAAACAGTAAAGAATGTCCCTTCTTTTATAGCACAGTGTTAATTACTGCTGCCCACTTTTCACTCTTTTAACATAGGCTGGGAAAGATTAAGACCTTATATGAAGTATAAACATATTAATAATGCCAAGAAGAAAGGAAATGGAAACTTGGATTTACAGTACTATTTTTAAATTTGGATAAACTTACAGAGTCTCGCTCATCTCACAGTGGATACAATAGCAAAAGCAGCATGTGGGACAAGCCACAGAGAAACTACAAGTAGCAGAGGAGAAAAAAAGGTATCCCCTTGGCCTCAGACTATTAATTAGCAACTAGCAAAGCTGTACCACAGAATCACTGCTCCAGCATTCCTCCTCCAGAGGTTGCTGCTTGTCTGCCTCATTATCATCTGGATGGAAAACAACACTCTTTCTTGGGAGTTCTCTGCAACAGACTTATTGATTAAGTTCCCACAGTGTTAAATCATTCTGTAGCTTTCACTCCATTCTGCCTACCTTCCCACCCTTGAATAATAAAAGCTTTGGTGGATTTATGGGGGTGGTGCAGTAGATGTGGAGCATTTGATAAATACCATAGCATAATACAGTTTCTATTTGTGCAATGCCTTTTGCTTCAGAACATTTCACATGCCAAGACAATATTTAAAAAAGCAAATTTAAACTAATGTGACTTTGTTCTTGCAGGTATACTGCTTCTGTTACCCTTAGGAATATGCCAAGCACATCTAAATGTGTCCTTTCCTGGTTGCAGTGAATTTGAAATAAACAGGCAAACAAACTAGCAAGGCAATGACGACTCTCTTTTCATCATCCTTCAGGTTGGAGCAACCCAACAAGCTCAAAATAAATTTGTTACTCACCCCCTCCTCCGCCCCATCCCAGGCATACATCTGAAATATGCCAATTTATGTAACAAAAAAATAAAACCAGTATGAAGTTTAATTTTTTATTACAAATAACAATGAATTTTCCCTCTTGTAAAAGACCACATCCACAGTCATAGATTCTTACACCGCAGAACCAACAATATAGATGTAGTATAAAGATAACTACAGGCTTTGCCATATTACTTTGGAACTAGGTGCAAGTCAAGGTATTTTTTGAACTGGTCATAAATTAAGAAGACACTAAGCAGGGGTTATGTTTCATTAGAAGGCCCAGGAAAGAGAAAATGCAGCTTACATAAAAATGGACTCTGAGGGGAAAGTGGGCTGACAAACAAATGTCAGAAAAAGTGTTCAGAAAGTAGAGAATAAATAAAAAAATATGTATCTGGAAAAAGAGGGGTGAAAATTACTTAAAAAAAAACACTTAAAAGAGGGCTAAGTGTGGTAACACAGTCCTTTTTGCATCTGAATCACGTATGAATTACATGGGACACTAAAACAACAGAATGCTTCTGTAACATGCTTGTATAGCTGGCTTACACAAAGAAATCTGTGATTTGTTCATGGTGGACCTTAAAGATATCAGTGATTTATTCACCTGCAATTCAGAGCTGTGTTGACCCACTTCAGTAACTCACGAGCAATTTAGACAATGTCTTCCTCTAAATGGGTAAACTATTCATCAGACAACTGTCGTATAACAAATTGTTACATAACAAATATGACTAATCACAGACCAGTTGCCTTCTAGAAACACCTGACACTCTGTAATCAACCACTCATTCATAGAATGGAAAGTCACAGCCCAAGAAGAGTAGCTCCCCAGTTCAAGCTCTGGGTAGCAGTCACTGGCTGGTCCAGGGGTGTTGATCAGTCAAGGAGACATCTCATGTGATGATGGAGAACATGAAAGGTCAGCACCTTCTTCAAATGTGATTGAGCAGCAGCTATAATATATCATTGTTAATGATATTTTACAGGGCAAATAGCTTTCCCTTTTGCTTAGAGTGCTTGCATTCTTCTCAGGCTTAACTACACTGGTCAACTGTGCTTAGGTACAGTAAAATTCATCAGGCTTAGTTGTGGTCTTCTGCCAGTTTATCATTTAATAGCCAAAGAACCTTGTTGTCCTGTGACAACAAGTATTTGTTAGAAAGACTTTCAAAAGCAAATGTGGCTAGACAAGACTTTTGGCAATACAACCAGAAGATGTATTTCGTTTCCTATGTGTTTTCAAGTGTCATCTCCTCCACTTCTGGGCCAAAAAAGTAAAAACCCAACAAAAAAACAAACAAGCAAAAGAAAACCTCACAATATCTGTCATAGCATCCAGTAGCTATGACACCTTAAAAAGACATGTGCAGATTGAATTCTTGTTCTGTATAAAAATGTTTTTCTGAATAAAATGTTAACAAGAATTTTTTATTGACTTAGAATGGATTATTTTAAATTCAAATTTGTGTTTGTGAAAGCAACTTATGGGGAATGACCAGAGTTAAAGGTTTTTACATTTTTTGTCTTAACTGATCATTAGTGTAACAACTTCACTGATCAATTTTATTCTGACCACAGTTGTGCATCACACAGTTTCTAGTACCTTACTGGCAGCAGCAAGTACACTGACAAATACCACAGCATTCCTTCTCTTTCCTGCAATCATTTTTAAACAGGCTGAGGTGTGGTCACAAGTCTGCCTCTTTGACTTGTTCAGCTGAACAGTGGGAAGCCTGTGCCTGCTATTCACACAGTAGACAGAGTTGTAGCACTAGGTGTGTCCTAACAAGAAGCCAGCAGGACCTGAGTCTGCAGCGAGGATATTCTTCCCCTTCTGTAACCAAAGGAGTATTTTTACTCTTTTCACTTCCTTCTGCCTAGATATACCATTAATTCATTAGTGAGAGGAAATACGTTCCCAGTACAAGAGACAGAAAAATGTTTGATATTGTAAGTTACTAAGTATTCGTACTTTTGATTCAACAAGTGAAGGGTGGTACTTCAGGAAAGATATTAAAAACAATTAAGCTCAAATAAGTTCAATTTAAAAAATGGAAATCTGAGGTCACTTATATGGTCTAAATACAACGAAGCATATTGCCAGGATAAGTGTTATTTCTAGTATACCAGCTTATTCAGTTAAACTTGATTTTTCAACAGTTTTTGATTATTTTGATATCTGTTCCTTTTTGTTATTGTTGTTTTCTTGGATGCTTTTGGTTGGTTATTTATTTATTTATTTGCTTATTCTCCACATTTTTTTTTGTATGGTAATTGTTTAAATTGTTGTTAAAATTTTCCAGGATAAACAGGTTTACATCCTTTTTGCATTATGGTATTGCCTCCCTAATTTTGATACAGAAGTTAACAAGTTATTAAATAGAGTTACCAAAAGCAGAACTTCTTTATTTGCTTATGAATTTAGCTTCAAAAATAAAGGGAGATAAGCTCTCTACTTCTTAGTGTGAAGCATATTTATGCATTCCATTTGTATTTATAAAAATTAGTTGAAATTTTTCCATCAGATATATTTCAAATATTCTGAGGCACATCTTTGCTACCAAAGCATATTCCATTTGAAATGTATGTGTTTTATGAAGTAATATTAATGTAAAACAGTTCTTTGAGATTTAACAGTGATTAAATATTTTCTTGATGAGTTTGTCTTTTTCCATTTCAAGTGCTTTTAAAAAAACAAGGTCTGTGGATCAGAAACTATGTGTCAGTATGCATTTGCCTTGGGATTTATAATAAGGTTCAGCAGAAAGTTCTATAGCCCTAGCTGGAGGTTTCAGCTCAACATAATTACAAGTTTTCATAAAAGACTGAATTTACCAGGGGACTATCCAATAATTAAGATGTGAAAAAAAGGCCATCATTAAAAAATAGGATTCCAGGATTCTATTCTAGAAATAAAAATGAAAATAAAATGTTTCTCTTACCCTATAGAACTGAAAATAATATTTAACACATTTGATTATTATATTTTCATAAATAATGCTTCCCTACTTCTCAAAAAATTAAACACAAATGGTAAAAATACGCTTTCAAATAGTTTCATAAGTTGATCTTCATCCCATGTAATTTTATCCATCCAAAAGTTAAATATTTAGGATATGCTATTTCCAAGACCTAGATCAGTCAGTGGAGAGAAATATACTGATGTCTAAAGAATTACTTCTTGAATTTTTTTTGCTGTCTTTGGAATATAACTATGATCTGTTACAAGCGAGTTGTTTTCTCCTCTCTTTTTCTGGAGGATTAACGTGTGCACAGTTAAATCTGGCTTGGGTTGCCCTTTTTTCTTTGTTATTTGTTTGCTTTATTTAAATTTCGATCTGCTTTTCTATTGGAGTCAATGACATGGATTGCCCTCTGAAGATGACTCTTATTCTCTCCATTACCTGTCTGTGTAGCTTAGATAAAATGTTTAAATTCAGTAAGTCACTTTCAGTTACTTTGAGTACCTAAAATGCATTAAATGTAACTTAAAGTCAGGTTTTAAAATGCAGTAATTTTTTATTTCGAATATTTCATATAATCAAATGATGATAAGCAAAGAGTGCAACTGTTGCAAATGACCACTTAGCTGAATAGTCGACACTGGTAAAATGTGCATTTATAAATGCAGTTATTTATACAGTTTAATACAAGGATCTAGGTAACTTGGGGGGAAGAACAAAGATTTTTCTTCAAAAAAATAATATTACAGGAAATTATATCTATCTCTGTACAATTCCTAAATGCAGTGTTGTAGCACAACAATTTAAAAAAATCTCATTTACTAAGGAACAGAAGCAAAGAACAGTCTTTCCCTATGTAACATTTTGGTGAGACCACTCTTATAACACTTATTCACACTGCAAAGAATGTGTGAAGATAAAACTCAGAACAGAGCCACATAAGTGATCCAAGGTTAAAAAAGAAAAGCCAAAAATATGGGACTGAAGGTGCTCCAACTAGCTCATCACAAGGAAGGTCAAAAGTGTAGGTATTTACAAATGGAAAAAAAAATACAACTGAGACAGCTTAAAATATACTTCATAAAAACTTTGAAGGACCTTTTTACATGCATGAAAGCATAAATGAATTCTTCAATTGTGATTAGGCAAGCTAGAGATGAAGAGTTAAGGGAAAGGAAAATTGTAACTGGTATGATGCAAGTACCTTAATGTGGTAATCTAAAACTGAGATGAAGTTTAGGCTCTTTAGAGTTAATAAAAAAACAAACACCTTTACAGAACAATATGTCTCATCATAATTAGTGCCTGAAATTATGTGTAATGTATCTGGTCATAGGTTAGTGAACGTGACTCCCTTTTACAAGAAAGGCAGGAAGAAGGATCCAGGGAATTACAGGCCTGTAAGTCTCTCTGTACCAGGGAAGGTTATGGAACAGACCATGTTTAATGCTAACACAGGGCACATACGAGACAATTGAGTGACTGGAGATAGCTAGCATAGATTTATGAGAAGTAGGTCCTGCCTGAGTATCCCAATCTCCTTCTACAACAAGATGACCCATTTAGTAAATGAGGGCTATGGATGTTGTTCACTGAGATTTTAGTAAAGCACTTGACACTTTATCACAGCAATCTTCCAGAGAAATTGACTGTTCATGGCTTGGAGAGATGTGCAGTTTGCAAGATGAAGGACTGGCTGGATGGCCGAAGAGTCACAGTGAGTAGAATTCAATCCAGTTGGTTACCAGTCACCAGTGATGATCATAACGGCTCAGTAGTGGGGCCAATTGTGTTTAATATTTTTATCAACAATCTTCATAAGGAGATTGAGTGCATCCTTAGTAAATTTACAGATGTTACATGAATCATAGCAACCTGATGCAGAGTACAGCCTTAAAGAAAAGTAGCTGGAAAGTTGTCCAGCAGAAAAAGACCTGGGAGTGTTGGTCAGCAGCCAGCTGAACATGAGCCAAAAGTGTGCCCAGGTGACCAAGAAAATTGACCGCATCCTGGCATGGATCGTAAACAGTATGGACAGCAGAACCAGAGTGATAGTCCCCTTCTTCATGGCACTGCTGAAACCATGTACTGTGTTCAATTTTGGGCCTGTGACTACAAAGGAGATACTGAGTTGCTTGAGCAGGTACAGAGAAGAGCAATAAAGCTGGTGAAGGGACTAGAAAACAAGACTTTCAAGGAGCAGTTGAGGGAATTGGGGTTGTTTAATCTGGAGAAGAGGAAGGCACAGGGACACCTCATTGCTCTCTCTAACCACCCAAAAGGAGGCTTACAGCAAGGTGGCTGTTGGTCCCATTTCTCAGGTGACAAGTGATAGGACACAAGGATACAGTCTCAAGTTGTGCTAGGGGAGGTTTAAATTGAGTATCAAGAGGAATTTTTTCATGGAGAGAGTGGTCAAGTATTGGTGGTGATGCTCCCATCCCTGGAGGTATTTAAGAGATGTGGATACGGAACTTAAGGGGCATAATCTGGTGATGAGATTTGGTGAACTTGAAGGCCTTTTCTAAGCTAGATGATTCCATGACTGTTTCTCTCGCATTTTATTGAGAAGAATGAAGGTGACAAGGTCAGACTGAGATACTTATGTTTTGTATGTCCACAGTTATGTGAGAAGTATCCCATACTAGAGACAGACTGTTTTTCAGGAACTGTAGTGCTTTCACTAGAAAACAAGTGTGGAGAGAAAAGGGAATCTTTCAGTAGTTTAGGACAGTAGTGTATTATCACAAGATTTTTCATTTAGGTTTTCTATTTGAAATTACATATCTAACTTCCATTTGTGACTGCTATGACTGTACCGAGATTAGCATTTACCATATCACTCTCTACAGCTGGTATCAGTGAAAATATTTATGCACACAGTGAGAGGAGAAAAGTATCTGCCAAAACCTGTGGGTGCCACTAAAAACATTTCTTTCAAATCTGTGTTTTTGTACAGTACACAGCACAATGGTAACCTGCTTACAGTTCAAAATACCAAGCACCTCCACAATCCAAATAATAAATTAAAAATGATTATTGCCCTGTAGTAATAATTATATCTAGAGCAAATCTGTCACAGTAAGTGTAGGAGAGTGTCAGTTATGCCTCTCCACTGAGATGGGAGATGTTGACACTCTAAGGGTACCCTTTGTAACAGATGCAGATGTAAAGTTTAGTTTTAACTTTAAGCTGCCCTTGGATTTTGATAAACTGATATTGTGCCTATGAAAATAAAACCATATAAAATATGTATATGTAGAGCTCCCTTAGGCTTAGCCTATGGACAGTAAAGCAGTTTATAGTTTTAAACACTATGATGATAGCAATCATTCTTAGATTCTTTATTCATTGAGAGATGCTGGGGTGCTACCAGAGCCAGATAACTAAAAACCAGATGGATTGTGAAGTCTGTGCCTAGTCTTCTCAATATAAATTGCTGAACGAAGTGTTCCTTCTTACCAACATTTGGCAGAGCATATACTTGCATTGTGTTGTGTTTTTTAATTGCCATTGCTACAAACCATTGAAAGATTTGTGTGATGGTGATGGAATGCTGACCTCACTGAAGAAAGATGGGTTTTTCCTTAGTTAATGAATAATAGTTGCCATTTTCTGTAATTGCTCCCCCTCCTTTACTGTCACAAATGGTCTTATGATAATAATCATAGTATATAATCTGACACAAGTGCTCTTAAAGAAATTTCTAGTAAAGGACTGCAGCCTCTGTGGGAGGTAACTGTCGGAATTATCTTAAACCACTACCTGTCTTCCACTACAATAGAAAAGGCCTTTAATCGAAATAATCCTTTTTCAAACGAGCAACTTTTTTTCCCTCTGCAATTCACTCATCTCAAAAAGAGCACTATAGCTTTTGTGCATAACTTAATTCATTCTTCAAGACAAGTACAAAATTTGTCACTGACATTTAGCGCCAGCCGTAGGCAATGGATAAAATGAACTAGTTAGCAATTTAACCTGTAAAAAAAAACAGAGTGGGATGAACAATTTTCTGCCATCAAAGCAAATGGCTAACATTTAGCAAGATTTTATTTTTATTTTTCAGTCCATCCCATCCTCAAGAAGAAAGAAGTCAGGCTAACATTTTTTCTGGGTCCTAAATCTTCCTCTCAGCCTATTTCTTTAATGGTTTAAAGTAAATGACTATCCAGAGGATAATTAGGCACTGTGCTGTCGCATCGTGTCAGGTCACAGCTGGATTTAGTCAGCATTAACCTTTGGGGAGAATTGGAATATCAGTATCATTTAAAATTAAAGACGTGTAAGCAGGCATTTCTGGAGATGTTAGAAAAGTAATTGTCTGTAAATTGTTTGACCTTGAGATTTAATTGCATGCACAACACACATTCTCGCAAGAACCCTGGACTGTGTTCATTCTCTTGCACCTTCCATAATTCTCACTTTACAGAACCCATTAAGCTACCTGTGGATTTTCCTGTAAAATATTAAAGATTGTTTTATATTGAGAACAAATGCTTTTAAGCGAGACCTCTTACAAACAAAACTGTGAAATAGCTATCGCATAGATCTCACTTATTTCAATTTCTGTCTTTTTTATACAGTTGGAAATGTTTATATATACATATAAAATACTCCTGTTAAAGAGCTATGCTTAATTTTTATTCCTTTTTTTTTTTTCTGACAAGTTTGCATATTATGCCTTATTCCCTTTTTCCCTAATGAGACAGCTTATGCTTTCAAAGTCCCTCAAGCTAGGCAAATCTCTTCACTTCTTCCACTGTTAATAATGAAACTTCATAATTATACAAATCCAAGGTGGCCAATCAGCTTCTCAGGCTGAGCCTTCGGGTACCTCATGCATTATTTATGTGGTACTCGGGCCTGTGAACTCACTTGCTTATATTAGAAGCCTAATTAATATTTAATCACATGGAGAGAGGGCACACAAAGCTGTGCTAGCCCCTAAAAGAAGTGCAAGTGAGTGTATACAGGTGCTTGTTTGCTTATGTGTGTGTGTATGCTACAATACGCGCACTCAGAAATGCTGATTAGAAATATGCATCTCACAGTGGGAAGTAGACAAGTCTTTGAAGACGCTAACATACAGCAATAAAGACATATATGGTTTTGATCCTGAATATGAAGCAGCTTTCTCAGGTGATTCTGAAACCAGTTGAGACTCTCCTGGAAGACTTAAGTATATGAAAACCAATGTGTTCAAGTGTCTTGGCTTAGTAATTACTTTCCACATTGCTAAAGACAGAACCCTGGGGCCAGTTTTGCCATTCACAACACTAAGTGAATAGCACTAAGTCATCAGTTGCAAAGGAGTTCTTGCTTTTATGTTCATGAGAAAAAAAGTATATCCCATGTACCCTCATTTTAAGGGTATATGTCATAACTACCTCTTCTATGGCTTGAGGATGTCAGGTAATATTAGTTGTTTGTTTGCATAAGGAAGAAAGTTCTTGAAACAACCATAGTTATGATAATGATTCTTGGTATTGGACAGAACAAATGTCTGTGAAACGTTGCTGGACCTGGTGCTCACCATTGCAGGGGAGATCATTAAAGAGGTTAAGATTGGAGGCAGTCTGGGCCCAGCGGCCCAGCCTTGGTCGAGTTCATGATCTCAAGGAATATGGGCTTGACAAAGAGCTGAGTCAGGACACTGAACTTCAGAAGAGTGAACTTCTGTACAGTACAGAAAGTACAGGCAGAGAAAGCAGGAATGTGTGGCCTTGGAAGAATATAGGGATGCCATCCAGGCATGCTGAGATGGGATCAGGAAAGCCAAGGCACAGATAGAATTGGTCTTGGCAAAGGATGTGAAACATAATAGGAGGGTATACTATAAGTAAATAGGCCAGAAAAGACAGGCAAAGGAGAGAATACACTCACTGATAAAGGAGAAGGAAGAACTAGCTTCAACAGTCACAGAGAAGAACCAAGCTATTCAACAAGTTCTTTGCCTCAGACTTCACTGCCAGTCAGGATTCCCATACTTGTCATGTCCCTGAACCTCTAGGCAAGGGTCAGGGTTGCAAAATCCCTTCTGCTATAATAACAGAGCATGTCCAAGACTGCCTCATGAAGCTGAATATGTACAAGTCTATGGGGTCTGAAAACATTAATCCCAGGGATCCAGAAAGAATTGGCTGATGCCTTTGCCAAGCCACTCTCCATCATATTTGAAAAGTCACAGTTTTCAGGTGAAGCCCCCAGTGACTGGAAAAATGGAAACATCCATTTACAAGAAAGGGAGAAAGGAAGACCTGGGGAATCACAGGCCAATGAGCCTCAACTCTGCCTGGGAAGATCATGAAATTGATCCTCCTGGAAGAGATGTTAAGGCAAAGGTGAGACAAGGAGGTGATCCAAGGCAGTCAGCATGGCTTCAAGTGCAGATCATGCCTGACCAATCTCGTGGCCTTCTACAGTGAAGTGATGGAATTAGTGGACAAAGGGCAAATGATGTTGTCTACTTGGACTTGTGCAAGGTCTTTGACATTGTTCCACACCACATCCTTATCTATAAGTTGGAGAGACTTGGATTTGGAGGCTGGATTATTAGATGAATAATAAATTGGTTGGATGATCGCAGCCAGAAGATCCGTGGACCTCTGTCCAGGTGGTAGTCAGTTATGAGTGGAGTCGTCTAGGAATCTGACTAGTGCCTTTCAGTATCTTCGCTGGTGACACAGATGAGTGTACCCTCAGCAAGTTTGCTGATGATACCAAGCTGAGTGGTGCAGTTAACACAACAGAAGGAAGGGACACCATTCAGAGGGACCTGAACAGGTTTGAAAATGGGCCCATGGTAATCTAATGAAGTTCAACAAGGCCAAGTGCAAGGTGTTACACATAGGTAGGGGCAATCTCATATATGTGTACAGACTGGGAAAATAACTCATTGAGAACAGCCCTATGGGGAAGGACTTGGATGTCCTGGTGAATGAAAAGCTGGGCACCTCTCAGCAGTATGTGCATGCAGCCCAGAAAACCAACAGGAATCTTGGCTGTATCAAAAGAGGAGTGGCCAGCAGGAACAGGGAGGTGATTGTCCCTCTCTACTCTGCCCTCATGAAGCCACATCTAATGTATTGCATCCAGGCCTGTGGTACCCATCTTAGGAAAGATGTGGAGCTATTGAAGCCAGTCCAGGGGATTGAATCATTATGATTCTATGATGATGATCCAAGTTCTCTGTAACTTCTGACTTATCATGACATGCTATGAAATCTGCTTGGTGAGAAGGAAAAGGGATTCCTGGCTAGAAAATTCTCTGAGTACATAAGTCAAGGCAGTAAGAAAATGCCCAGTCTCATTACTATAAAATTTACTTAGCACAAGATTGACATTATTGAACAAAATGTTTCATCAAAGTGATAATACTATTATTTCAACTAGTATTTGTGAAGGAACTATGATCTTAACGTTTCTAAGTTACTGTCCCTTCAGAACACTGAACTCTTTGTCTACCATTGTGCTACTGTTTTTAAGGTAGTCAGTTAAGGCTTCAATCTGAACTTTCTATTTAAAATACACTGGTTTTATTTCTATTTTCTCTGGCATCATCTCTCCTTAAACTGTTGGAAGTAAATTCATCATATCAACCTATAAAATGAAGGTTAAATCCAAAGCTGGAGGAAAAAAGAGAAAAATAAAAAATCCTTTGGTGATCAGTCCAAAAATTGAGAAGGGAGGTAATTCTGGTAAAGACACCGGTGAGGCTACACATGCAGTGTTGTGTCCACTTCTAGGTTCCACAGTAGAATAGAGACATGAACATACTGAAAATAGTCCAGATTCCTCCTAGGAGGAAAGACTGAGTGAACTGGGACTTTTCACTTCAGAGAAGAGAAGGCTCAGAGGGGATCTTATCAATGTATATATAAATGTGTAGGAAGGATGCAAAGAGGATAGAGCCAATCTCTCTTCAGTGGTGCCAAGTGCCAGACCAAGAAGCATTGGATCCAAACTGGAACTTGGGAAGTTTCATCTGAACATCAGGAAGCGCTTCTGTACCATGCAGGTTGAAACTACTCTTCAAATATAATTTAAGTTGTAAATAGTTTTAATTACTGTGAAAATTAATCTGGGTAAAATTTGTTGAGATCATGTCTCACAGATCCAGAGATACTGATCCAAGTTCAGAAACTTTGTGAAATGTTAAACTGGTATGGAGTCTTTGCAGTCTTGAATGAAGTGAAAACACAAAAAGAATGCATTATAATTGTTAAACAGTTTAGTGAGGTACTATAAATTCTACAATGACTATTCAAGTGAAGCAATCCTTCCTTCCCCTTCCAGGCTCACTTCCTTCTTAATAGACAGATTCCAGAGCTTAAACTTGTCTAAATTAGAATATTTCATTACATCAGTGTATAAGTTAAAACTGCTTATCAGTGAATCCTCCAAACTAATCTTGGTGCAAAATACTTCTTGTGAAACAACTTAAAAGATGTAGGAAACTGTGAGTTCATACAGCTGACCTCAAAGTTTGTAACACCAAATTGAACCTAATATACAGTGAACTGCTTCTTGATGCATCAACTTCATTTGGTACAGAGGACTTTCCATAGTAAACTGATGGAAATAAGTCAATTAGCTCACCATGCACTCCATACTATTCCATGTATGTAATATATGTACATACAATATATTGACATCAGTTTCCTTAGCACCACTGGCAATCACAGCAAAAATAAATATGCATATGTTAACTTAGTAATATATTTTAAATGAAACTAAATTCCAATATATCTTGATTTTTTTTTCTCATTTCAGGGACAAAAACAGTGAGGTATTAAATGTATGCCAGGAACCCTGTACCAAGCATCTGGCAAATTTATGGGTTCTTGCATCCATTTTCCAGTGCTACAGTCCCAGAGGTGCATGAAATGAGAAGAAACATTTGTTGTAGTTCCATGGAGAGTTTGTAATTTTGTAACTCTTATTTAAGATACTTCCATGATAAAAAATTAAATAAAAGTAAAATAAATAAAAACACAAAAGACTTGTAACTGTGTTTACACTAGTTCCTTACGACAGGCATCCAGAATTTGAAATGACGTTTAGTATACGTTTAGTGGGGAACAATCCTTCATTAATGAGAACTAGGTGAAGCACAGTGATTTTCTATTTTTATCCACCTTTCTTTTACACTCTAGTTACTATTTTAACAACAGATGAGGTAAGTGTAAGGACAAACAGTGCTAGTGCTGAATAGCAGATGTAAAATGATCTGTTTTCAGCAATCTTGAAAAAGTGGTTTGTTTTTTCAGTGTTGGAAGAAAATATTTTCCAAGATTTTTCCGCACTGTGGTTGTTTGCTAAATAAACCATTATACCACTAACTTCAAACCCTAAACTTGATCTGCCTAAGACTTACCTATTCACAGGACAGAAAAAAAAAAGGAAAAAGATTTTAAAAAGATTTAAAAGATTACTAACTTCCATATTCCGCTTTCAATACAGAATTGCTCTATTAACTGTATTCTCTAATGGTCTGGTCAGCCTACCATTAAATTACTCAAATCAGGATAAGGGACCTGATTCTCATCTGACAGATGTCAGTATAGTTTCATTGATTTAAATAGGGCTATACCATTTTGCATCTCCTGTGAATCATGCTTATCATTACAATCAGAATAATTAAATGATTAGTTTCCTAGAATATTAGCATAAATTGGTAATAACTAATGAGTGCTCACAATTCTCTGCCTTCTTATAAAGCCCTTTTCAAGCATAGGAGCATTCACATGGTAGAAGATGGGGGGGAAAAAGTAACATGAGGACAAATGCTCAATGCAAAACTTACTTTGCAGCAAAGATAATAAACTAAAGATGTGCTGTGAAACTTGAGAGATAAAACACTGATTCAAAATTTTTGCCCATAGAATGAGTTCACAGAATCGTAGAATCACAAAATATCCCAACTTGGAAGGGAAAGGGAAGGATCACCAAGCCCAAATCCTGTCTCCACGCAGCATCACCCAAAAAATAGACCTTACATCTGAGCATTGTTCAGACGTTCTTTGAACTCCAGCAGCTCAGGGCCATAACCACTGCCCTGGGGAGCCTGTTCCAAGCCCACCACAGTCTGGTGAAGAATGTGTTCCTAACCCCCAGCCCTCGGGCCCTGTCATGACAGCAGAGCTCAGCACTGCCCCTCACCAACCTGCAGCCGCCATGAACCTCCCCTCAGCTCCTCTGCTCTGCACTGATGAAGGGACCTCAGTCACTCCTCATATGTCTTGCCCTATAGACCCTTCCCCATCTTCGCAGCCCTCCTTTGAATGCTCTCTAATAGTTTTATAACCTTCCTAAATTGTGCCCAAAACTGCACACAGAATAATGGCGATGTCAGATGATGTAGATTAACATATAACCTTGGAAAGAATATATTAAGCCAGGGTCCAGGCCAGCAAGAAGCATTTCCTTAGATTTTGTGTACTTCAACTACAGCTGTATTAACATGGCACATCATAAGATCAGAAATTCAGAAACAAGTTATATCTGCTCTGCATACAGCTTGCAAAATAGCCAGAACAGCTAAATAAAGAAAACACAGACTTTGGAAAACAGAATTAGAAATGATAATGAAATCATTAAAAATTGCTTTGAATTGAAAAGAAAGAAAAAATGGATGAGGTCAAAACACAGAGAGAACAAGAGAGAAAAAGAAAGAACATGAAACTAACCTTACTCACAGTCAAAATGCCATTCAAGTACCTTGTTTTCATTCCTAGAGAGTACCTTTATTTAACCTATTTTTATTAAAAGTGGGGTTTGTTACCCAGCTTGAATTCACTTTCTAAACATACATATATGTATACAGACACACTATCAATTTTTCAGTCCTGACCATAATAATTAATTTCAAATCCTCAGTTCATTTTTTTTTCTATCCAAGAACTCTTTGGAATTTCTGTACAAATTTAAGAATATCAAGACGTTGAGCTTCACCACAAGTGATCCCAAGTAGTTTGTATTGGCAAGAAGAATTTCTGCATGTATCTTGCTAAGACCATGTACCTTTTATATCATATTTTTTTAATTTTGCTGAAGCTTTGTTGTTTTTATACATTTGGATGAATATCTATTGGATGTGTGTAGCAAGCAATCTCTAATATGCATTTTACAAACATACATATGCTTATATATTTATTCATCAAACTGCTCAAAACAGATCAAGCAATTAAACTGATTTTTTTCCAACAATTAAAAATCATTAAACAACTTCCTCAACAACCCAGATTTCACTTTGAGATTCAAATTCACCAAACCTCTTAAAGATCCAAATTAAAAACAAAAACAGCAACAAGAAAGAAAAATTTCACGTGTCTATTTTGTCTGACTTCCCTAAAATAATTGAAACTTGGCAGTTACTTTAAATTCTCAGTTAAAGGAGCTGTCCGTTAAAGCTATTTTTCCAAGAGCCATGCTCCATTAAATGTATAAAGTACAGCCTCATTTTAGGTATAGCTTCCCCAGCATTTGCTCATGTTTTTTTGTCTCCTACTAAGGGCAAAACGTTAAACAGAACACAGAGATCCCATCAGTTGGATGACTGAGATCAAATGTGTTTTCCTATGAACGCCACACCTAGTTTAATTACTACTAGTATTTGCTGCTTGGGTACATTTACATAGAAACATTTCTTCTTCTCAGCTCCCTTTAAAGTCAGTGGGAGGTTTTCGATTGACTTCACTGATGTAAGGATGAGGCATTATGCAGCCAAAAAAAGCACTCTTGATGACCCACAGTTGGTGTGCATGTGTGCCCTTCTCAAGTTTTACTCCTTCACCACCTTCTTCCCTCTGAGACTAGAGAAATGCAATAAAGTCTGTATCTTCTCCACAACCTCTGTCTTACAGGGTGTGGAAGGAAACAAGAGAATGAAACTGAAGTGTTTGGCACTATATTTCTGCCACCTAGCAATACAATAAAAGTCCTTTTTGCAGTATAGAAACAAGACTCACGTATTCTACATTACAATAGGGGAAAAATAAGGGAATTGAACTGATTCGAAATACAGCTGTCTCGTTTGACTCTAATGTGTACTTCTAATATATACAAACAATAATATCTGCTGTGTTCTGTCATAGAGTGCAATTCTATGACTAAGCTATTCTTTGCGTAATATTTTGGTTAGGTTAGAGCTAGTGAGTTTCCTATGCTCTGAGTGTATCTGCACAGTATCTAATGAATATTTTAATTACAGGATCGTTGTCACTAGTTTGAAATTTTAGAGAAATATGACAATACTTTTAAGTTTATAAAGATCTCATAAACATAAATGTTATAAATGTAATTTATAAATTTTCAGTACAGAATGTGAAATAAAATAGCATTGGCAATCAATGTAAAGAGTGTTATGCTTTAGATTTTATATACCACATATCATTCAAGGGTTACACGTGGAAGAAGTGTGTTCCAGTTTGATACCTAATCGGTAGCCTTTTCCATAGTTACAGTTTTCCTGCTGTGCTGCCAAGCATCTGCATATTAATAAGTAACGGCATTTAATGAGAGGAAGCACTCCAAAGTAACACTCTTAACTCACTGTCTTTATTCACTGTATCATAGTAAAAATGTATGCTTATGCCAAAGGGAAGTTATGCCTTTAAACTGCAACTATAAATTGCAACTAACATTCTGAAGCAAGGATGTCACAGTTACACGTAATTACCATTTCTACAGAAACCTGTTTCCTGTGGTGACAGTAACATATTTAAAAGATACCATTTTCAGTCTTTGATGTCACTTTTCTCATACAAAACTATGGGTTTTTTTCACTAAGAGTCCCATTCAATAGCCCAGTCTTATCCAGTAAAGCACTTAAGCATATACTTAGATCCCATATTTTTCAAAAGAACTTAGGCCTGTGATTATGATTTTTTTTTCTGAAAAGGGATAGAACTTAAGTATATGTTTCAAGTGCTTTTTCATGCTGAAACCTAACTGCAATACTACTCATGAGCCCTATTACCCAGGATTTTTAGTAGCTACAAGTTTTATCAAGTTTTACAGCTTTATTTTTCCAAATAATATTTCAGTATCACCTTGCCTTATCATATAGCACATGCTGTAAGCTTATTACAAGCCAACAAAAAGTTTGAAAAAAACATTAATCGTATTTAAATCTTTAATTCTGTACCAGTGCTCCTCTTGGCTTAAAGACCTTAAGCTTTAAATGCCACAGATTTATTTATTTTTTTTCATATTTGAAATGAGAACACTGAGAAAGGTAACGGCTGCTTATACAGCAGGCTGTAAACCAGAAATTCAGAGAAGACAGGAAAAAACCCTCTTATGTCTCCTGCATTTCTCTTTCCATCCTTTGATTTCTCTTCTAGACAACCACTACAATAATATGGATGTTTTCATGGATAAATATTACGGGACAAAAATACAGTGTGATTGACTCCCTTATACTACCAATTTTATTTCCAGTGACCTAGGTGTAAGCAGTGCCTAGACTGTATAGCAAGGAAAACTACCCCCTGTTCCCCTTGCACTAAATACTTCTGCACTACTCAAAGCCTGGGGTAAGTCTTCCAGAGTAACCCTATAATTGAAGCCACCCTTTGCAGAAATAATTATTGTCCAATGTCTCTGTGTTTATTTCTTTATTTGTTGTTACCTTGTTTGTTTTATGATGTTTATTACAGCAGTTTGTGGTGGTTTTACGCTGTGTATACTAGTCACACTAAGCAAGCTGTCATCATTATTCTTCTGACAGAAAACTGGGTGGTGCAGTTTTCCTCAGGGCCCTTCAGAGATACTCATGAATAGGGTAGACCATAACGACTGTTGAGGTATATATTTAATGCATTGCCTCTTCTTCATAAGCTGATTACATTTTCTCTCTTAGGATAATTTCTTACAGCTAGAGTACAGAATTGAAAATTCAGAAATGTATTTTCTATTTCTCACTGGGCCACAGACTTCCTACGTGGACCTTGAACAAATTGTTTTACTTTACCTCTGCCTTTCACATCTGAAAAGTAGAGATAAAAGCAATAGGAGCACTTCATGGCTTACTTCATCAAAGCTGGCAAAGAACTTTCAGTTCAATGAATGGAGGCTGCTGTAGATTAACATATTACAAGTTTTAGTATTTTATTTGTGACCTATTTTAACTGATGCAAGATGCTTACAAAATAACAACACCAAGAAAATTTAACACAATGCCACTGGTATAGATGTCCAGTTTTATAGACCAGTAACTGTACCTGGAAAATATTAATGAGTTTCATCTCTAGCACACTTTAGGAATAACCTACTTCAGGTGGAATGCAAAAATGAAGCTGTATGTAATAGAAATATATATTTATATATATACTTATACACATATATACATCACATATGGAAGAAGTGTGTGTCACGCTCCAATATAAAGGAGGGCGACGAAGGTTCATTTGATTATGTATATACCCAGCGTGAGATTAAGAAACAACGGTTCAGATGTTGGTCCGACCAGTTTATTACCACTATAAACCAGGGAGATGGGGAAGGCGGACACTGTTAGGGTGATGGGGAAGGGAAGGTGAGCGATAGGAAAGATAGGAAGGAAGCAAGGGCTTGTACAAAGCAGGGATAGTCACCAGCCAGGATCCCAGGGGCGGTCCGGTTGCAAGCGGCTCCGACGGTCCGAAGCAGAAGAGCAGGGGCGGCAGAAGCGGGGAGAACAGCAGCAGCGACGGGCAGCCCTGAGCAGCAAGCAGTCGTCCGTAGAAGCAGCACCGGGTCAGCACAGGAGGAGGGGTGCGGGGTCAGCACGGGAGAAGCGGCGAGGGGTCAACCCCCGGAGGGGCAGCAGCGAACAGTGATCAGCTCGTGAGGTCTCTCCAAAGAGAAGGCCTCTCCAGGAAGCAGCAGGCAGTGATCAGCTCGGGAGGTCTCTCCTAAGAGAAAGCTTCTCCAAGAGAAAGCCACTCCAGAGAAAACCCTCCAACTTCGTGGCTGCAGGACCCCTCTATTTATCTCCCAGATTTCTCCAGTCTACGTGACAAACCCCTCGAACCTCTCCTGCTTGGGCATCAGGCGGGTATCGCCTAAGATGGTTATCTCCCCCTGGAGATGAGTTCCATAAACGAGTGTTCTCCGGTCATTGAGCTGCAGCATCAGGGGAGTATCACCTGAGATGGTTATCTTCCCTTGGAGGGGAGTTCCACAAAAGAGTGTTCAATGGCCACTGAGCTGCAGCTTAGGCCGCCCCAGGACATGCCCATCAGCTTGTCCCTGGGACAAAGGATTTCACAACCCTTTCCCAGGACTAACTTGGACATGTTCGGACATGTTCATCAGCAACCTTTGAGGCAATGGTAAAAGATATTAGTCTCTTACAGTGTGCACTGAGGTACTAGTTAAAAGAGAGAAAAGCATTTCTTCCTTGATTGTATTATAAGGACATAACTGTCAAGATCAAAGATAAATGTGGTAGAAATGCTGTGGAAAAAAAAAAAGATTTTAATTAAGTAATATAAGATTTTATATAAGATCTTTTGTTTAAAATATGTCTACATATTAATTGCTGTAGTTAAAGTAAAATAGGTAGCATACGAAGAAAAGTCATATTTGTATTTTTTTAAATAATAAAATCTATTTTATTCCAATGGCATTTTTCCTCTTTTTTTTTTTTTCCTTTTAAAAATAAAAATTCCATTTTCCAGTCTGAATTCAAAATGATTGACTGGAGCACAATATTAAGTAATAAATAAAACAGTCCCAGTGCCTGAAAGACTCCTGAATAAAGAGAAAATTATTTTTGGATTTTCCTTCTGATCAGATATGAAATATTCCGAAACGCCACCTCTATAATTTGATAAAAAGCTTGATATCCCCAAATGAAAATAGGATTCAGCACTTTCATTTTTCTGTCTCTAAAGGAACCTCTAGGTAAACTGATTTTAAAAAAATGAAAATCTCAAGCATAAAGGTGGGAGTAATGAAGGAAGTTTAAATATGCGCTGACCTTTGAAATGAACTGCATTCCATGTTGTTTGGCCAAGAAGCTGGCTGTGTTGCTGTCTCCATCAATTTCCACAGTATGAAAGATGTGGGATTTGGAGCTGCCCTGCTCTCTGGTGGATGTTGATAGGCATCGCTGCAAATACACCAGTGCTGATAGTAACAGCCATATGTTCATTGCTCTGAAATATTAAAAAGAAATCCACAAGGGATAAAAGTATAAGCATCTTCCTTTGTTGTTGTTGTTCACTATAAGAATTTACCCAGAGGTGGCTGTATTTTATTTTACCCTTCTTTGGTTAAAAAATAAAATCTGACTATGTTTTATTTAGTAGCACTATTAAAATAAAAAAAGAAAGCAAAGGAATATGAATTATTTGAGGAAGATAAGGCTATTGTACTGTTTGACAGTATCTAAAAACAAAGTAATATTAATGTTATGTGATTTTATTCAGACATTCAAAAATAAAAATGTAAACTATTTTGCAGTTTTGGTTACACAATTATCTCCTTTTCCCAATCTTGTTTTATTATCTAAGTTTCACTAGTTTTATTCATTTATAATTTGCTAATCTGAAGCTGCTTCAAAGACCTACAGGTCAAATAGCATTCTCTCAAAAATTTTAGTTTTTGTGTATCAAAACAGAAGATAACCACTTGAATAGTTCCAGTAACAACATAAACAACTAAATAACCATGTATCAATTCTTAATATTCTTTTTTCATCATATATCAGTAATATATTCTATTAGATACCAGTTTAAAGAGAATCTTACAATCCAATCATATAACGCCTAGAAAAATAAATGATAGAAAGATGACAAGGTCAAGATTATACATCTGAGAAGTACTACAGGTAACTTAATTAGGCAATGTTCATAGCTGCCTGAAAATTTATTCTATGCTCCCTAACACTACATTCTGGATTTAAAAATGTGACAGTAGCAAATAACGAAATCATCCTGATTGACACACTGATGTTTCACATGTGATAAAACAGGGGTAGTATTTAAGTAGATGTACTATTAGTTGCAAACAGAAATCCAAATAACTTTTCCATTACAATCCCATTCTTACATGTCTGTTAAGATACACTACTAGAATTAAAATATTAACTTTAAAATGGATGAAATAAAACATTTTTGCATATTGTAAGTGGTCACATTCATTTACATGCTCACAATGTGTGGAATAATTATTATTCAAATAGTCTTTTAAAATGACAGTTAAATAGAAGTTATCGGTGGGACCATACAAATAAATAGAAAAAGCCATTGTATCAATAAAATCTTTGAAGATATACATCTGTCTTTACTAAGCTATGCCTTTCAATTGCATCTTTCTTGGAAGACCCAGAACTAACATGAAGCAGCCAGTGACTGAGTTCTCCCCCCACCACACACGCACACACACACATAGAGTGGGTAGCTTTTTATAATATTAAGTGCAAATTAAGGTGTAACAGAAAAGGAAAAAAAAATCATCTCATAACTTGCAGTCTGCAATAATATAATCCAATTATCTTTAATAAGCGCTGCCAGACTGGAAAAAATATATGTACTTAATGTTTCTGCACAGTTAAAGATGTAACTCAGATCTTGAATGAGATCCTACTGGCTGGGCACTTCTGAAAAAGACTAGTAAAGGGCCTCATTTGGAATACCCTCCGATTATGCTTCAGGTTTTCTGGATTTGGATTGCCCTCCCACAGAGGTGGGGGACTTTTAGCCAGAGAAATGTAGCCTACATTTCTGAAGTTGCTCTTCCAATTTTAGCTATATAAGTAAAAAGGACACTACTAGTCTTCACTTGGTATTTTTTTGGAACACTGAGGATTGCAGTAGTGAGAACTGCAATTCCTTTATGTTTTGTAATATTACATCCCTTATGAAATGAATCTCAGTAATCAGTAGAAGAGAAACCATGCAGATTATGGAATACTAAATTTCATCTCCCACATCTCACAAAGAGATGAAAATTTCACCAAGTATTGTCCATATTAATGAGGCTGGATAATTCTTGTCTTTCTGTTTCTTCTGCTAATGCTGTTCTGCTCTGTCTGGACTATTTATTTATATGGTGATTGTGTAAATAAATAAATAAATAACAGACCTTACAGCTCAGTCTATTCTAAGCATTATTTCAACCAAGATTATCTACTAACAATTCTAATGCAGTCTAGAGCTATGTCAGTTTCTTTGTCTAGCTCACTGAACTCCTTATGCTGGCAAACTACCCAGGTGCACAACTGTCAGAGAATTAATTTAGCAAGTTCTCCAATCAGCCACAAACTTTGGCATACAGCAATGCTGTTGGCCCACATTTACATTAAGCTGAAGCCTAGGGGGTGTACAGAGAATAACAGAATCACAGAACTGTAGGGGTTGGAAGGGACCTCTAGAGCTCATCGAGTCCAACCCCCTGCCAAAGCAGCTCCCTAGCCCAGGTTGCACAGGTAGGCATCCAGGCAGGTCTGGAACGTCTCCAGAGAAGGAGACTCCTCCACCTCTCTGTGCAGCTGTGCCAGTGCTCCGTCACTGCACTGTGAAGAAGTTCCCATGCACATTTGCGCATCACTTCCTATGCATCAGTTTGTGGCCATTTCCCCTTGATTTATCACCACACACCACTGAGAAGAGTCCAACCTCGTCCCTTTGCCTCCCACTCCCTAGATATTTATAGATGTGGATAAGATCACTTCTGAGTCTTTTTTTCTCAAGGCTGAACAGACCCAGGCCTCTCAGCTTCTCTTCATATAGGAGGTGTTCCATGCCCTGTATCATCTTTGTAGCCCTCCACTAGACTCTTTCAAGAAGATCCCTGTCTTTTTTGTACCAAGGAGCCCAGAACTGGACACAGTACTCCAGATGAGGCCTCACCAGGGCAGAGTAGAGGGGTAGGATCACTTCCCTTGACCTGCTGGCCACGTTCTTTTTAATGCACCCCAGGATCCCTTTGGCCTCCTTGGCCACCAGGGCACACTGCTGGCTCATGGTCAGCCTGTCATCCACCAGGACATCCAGGTTCCTCTCCTCAGAGCTCCTCTCCAATAGGGCGGCAGAGAAGTAATAAAAAAATGTAGTTGATTATTTAGACTCATTCTGTATAATTTGTGCTTAATTTACAGAACAAGCAGTCTAAATCACCGTACCCCTAAGCGTTCTTTTAGAAAAATACAGGTCCATTGTTCTTCAGAGACATAAAGAAAGAATGCAGGAAGGGACTAACTAACTCTACTGCAGTACTGATAAAGAAGTTTTAAAGATACTCCTCTTCTCTGATATTTGTTGACATTCATTTTTCTGACTTCCAAACAAAGTTCTTCTGATAGCTACTCTACTTATGTAGAGATTTGCAGAATTTACTTACTTTAGGCTGGCAGATAGGTTTAGCCAATTTGATCTAACTGGACTGATGCCATTCTGTAGACATGTTTCTTTTTTCTTTTTCTTTTTTTAATTGTCTATGTATTTAAAAATAATTAAATACAGAAAAAAAAGTATATACAGATACACAATGCAAACAAGTCTGAGAATAATTTTTTGTTATGTCCTAGCTGCTTATGCTAACATTCACTAAAACAGAAAAGAAAATTCTAGGAGATTAAAGGAAAAACAATATAAAAAGCAGTAATCAGTGAAAGATTCTACTAATTTCTTCCCATTACCGTTATATTTAATCTACATCCACTTAAGACAAACTCATATTGGATATTTTCATTCTAATTATCAGTATCTGAAAACAAAGCATATGAGAAAAGTTCTTTACATATCTTACCTATACAAACACTACAGTATTCTTTATGGAAACATTTAGGTCTCACCCAATGGGGTATAGAAGATGGACTGAAATTTGGCCTGAGATGAAGATTTACCCAAAATTGGACAAAAATTGCAGGCAAAATAAGATCAAGAAAAAAGCATATGAGTAGAAAGCTTAAATCTTGAAAGATTCTCTCTGCAAAGAGTAATGCTCATCCTGAGACCGATCCTTTATTTCTTCTATAGTGAAATTTTCCTGCATTCCATTCAATGCACTAAGGGAAAAGGAAACCAAGGGTAAGTTACATAAAGGTGAATCTGTGTGTCTGTCAAATATGAAAATGGACCTCAAATGATTGTTGTTGGACATGAATGAAACTGAACATGTATATGAGAGGCCTTGGATTGATTGAATAGGATGACCTTTAGGACCTCAGTTTACACAAAAGTTGGTTCGAGTTAACAGGAAGTGCAATTAGTTAAAGGCAACTATAAAAAAGTCAGTTAAGATAGTAAGACTAGAAAGGCCAAACATTAGACAAAGAGAGAGATCTGAGTGATTTAAGGAGGCAGAGAACAAAGAGAAGGAGAACCAGCAGAAAAACAGACAGTTGAAGAACAGCTGATTGCAGAGAAACAAATATGGCAAGGATCTGGTACTGTGCAACTGAGGTTATCTGAGCAAAGAGGCTTGGGAGAAGGATGTTAATTCTGAAAGAAGAAAGAAAAAGGACAAATGACAAGGAAAACTTGATCAGGCTGTAAAGATCAAAATTCCTGTATAACCCTTAGGCTTGTTCTTCTCCAAAACCTGAAACCAAATCTAGACTTCCATATCTTGCTGTTCCACTGAAACTGAGAAATACAAAAGCAACCAAGCATATTAACTCCATCTGTTGAGCAACAGGGACAGTTAAAACTGGCAAGCTGACAAAACTGTGAGTGCATTACTTTAAATGGATTTAAGTTTTTCCTCTGTGTGTGATAATAGTTCTTCTACTGTGCAAATTAAATTCTCCAAATGAAAAGCTGAGATTTTTCAATACAACGCACCTACAGTAGCAGATCAGACTTTCTTTAAGAATCTGTAATATGGAACCATGCTATAACAGGAGAGTTTCTATCATTAGGTGCTGATCACATCAAAGAGTATTTTGAGTAACACTGAATTCTTTCAAGGTCAGTAGCAGATGATTATTGTGTTTTACAATTACTAGTCTTGAGAGTATTCTATGTTTTTTATATCCACAATTTCAATTTAAATTCTAAATAGGAATAATAAATCCTACAACAAAGCTGTAGCTTCCTGAAGTTATTGCACAATGCACGGTTCTGTTTCTGAATCATAATTTTGCTATGTAGGCACATATACACACAAAAAAAGATTATATTAATGTTTACAGTTACACAAAAAAGTAGGCAGATGTGGATCCAAATTTCTTAAGGTGATTGAAGTTAAGTATACTTTGATCATATTAGATGGTAAATAACAATTATTACCACCAGAAAGATTTGCAAACATATGGAAAAAAATAATGAAAAGTGAAGCAATAGTAAATTTCCACTTTTCTTCAGGAACGTCTGCTTGTTTATAAGATAACTGGAAAGAAAAGGAAGACTGAGAGTTCTTTCTTATAAATTAAAAGAACTGGCTTCCGTCCTGTTTCCACAGGGAAAAAATGATCACCATTAACTGTATAGTGAGATATTCTTTAGTTTCTGAGGAAACATGGCAAAAGTGCTGAACTACAAGCACCATTTTTTGAATTACAAGCAGTTCGCTTATAGGTTTTGTGCCCTATCCTGACTAAGTCCAGTTTTGCACCAGTTTGTGAAATGTAACAAGATCATAATTAAAGTTGATCTATGCTGCAAGGTACTCTGGTGATATGTCATAATGCCACGAGTTTGGGTACTGTACCTTCTTTTTTTCTTTCATTTATTTTATTGAAGTTTAATAACAGTAGAGATAGAGCCAAGATCTGAATTTATGGTGTTGTTACTTTCAGATAAAAGTAAGCACCAAATCATGAGGGTGTATTCAGAAGCATCTCCTGTGAAGTCTCAGACTTGTGAAGACAGAGTTATTCTCTTGATTCTGTTGTTTGGGCTTTTTTTGTATGTTTGTTTTGTTTTTACTGAAGAATCACAGAAGTAAACAGTACGTAACAATACACACCTTATTGCATTTTTACACGATATTTTGAGTGATATGTTTTGCCTTCTAAATGTGTTTCAGAATTTTCCAGTTTCCATCAAAATACTAACAACTGAACTAGAAATCTAGTAAAATTCAGTTACAGCCCAGAGTTAAGCAGATTTTCAGTGAACATCACTGAGAACCAAGAAACTTCAGAAATTCCATATATGGATTTTAATCTTGAAAACTGAGACATTTATGATCAAGTGAATTTTGTAGTTATTACTGGTTTTTGCTGGCAAATAAGAAGTAGGACAATTATACGTTGATCCTCGGCTGGATAAAAATAAAAATAATAAAAAAGAAAACATTAAAATTACAAAAGAACAGCTACCTAGGAATTTGAACTGACAAAACAGCTCATTAAAAGACTAAACTGCTATAAAGCTTCTGGAGCCAAAAAGGAGGAATTGTATCTAATCAGCACATTACAGTGAATTATGTGGCATTATCCTAGTCTTGTATTCTACATGCTGAGAGTTCATAAGACTTACTTCTAAGAAACTAAATGAAATACTTGAGGGAAAGATGACAAGCTTACAGGCATTCAAGACTTTCCTCCAATCTGAAGTGGAATTATCAGTATTTCAAACTAAATAACAGTTGAGAACCATTGCTCTGATTTAAATTTAATCCAACTTGGCAAGTAAATTGACTAAAAGAAAAGATACTTCAACAAAATGAAGTGGAGAAATATTAGAAATGGAAAGAATACATTTGTTTACACCTACAGGACAGGGAAAGAGAGATAGAAGTAATTTATTGTCAGTGCAGCATAGAAAGGTTATCCTGGGATGGCAAAAAATATAATATGCCATAAAACCAATGTCTCTGCTCAGTCCGTGGTTTTTAGAGCCCAGTAGAGTTATGAATTTTAGTTCCAGACTTATCTTTTGAAGGTATTTTGTATGTTTCCCTTGAGCTTCAGGGCTGAGTGGACAGAAATGAAGTGGCTGTTCTGTTTAAAACAAATGTAACATGGATATTCAATTTGGAATTCACAATTCAATAACATCTGTGCAACTATCCTACTTCAAAGTTCTGTTTAATTGCCAAGAATGGTCACAGCCAGAAATAAAACTAATGCAAAGCCCCTGCTTAAGACTTTTTCAGTCAGAATAGTGCAAAACAACATTCGATCAGGTTTTAATGATGTCTGAAGACAACCAAACTCTATGACGATGTAACCACTAAAGCAAATGGAAAATCTGTTTCTAGTATTAAGCACTTGTTGCTGTCTATTCTGACAAAAGAGAGAGAAAAGATAGAAAAATTCTGAATATAACTTTTTATCCAGCATAACCTTATTTAGTTGGCTTAACTTCCTTAGCTGTTGTAAAGGAGAATCCATATTAACTTGAGGGTCAGAAAGGAAGACTCCAAACTCTCGATTTAGGAGAACATTTTCCAGCTTATGCAGTAACACTGGCAATGTTGAAACAATGGTTTGAAGGCTCCAAAATTTATTTGATAAATTACCACAAGCACTGTTTCCATTCAAGAAGAATGTCAAGCTGCAGTCCTTAAAGAAACTGACTTATTTTAGAGAGTTAATTCTAAATCATATCTCAAACACTCTGTATTATTTAACTATCCACTGAGTGTCTTACACTTAAAGCTGCCTAAATTATGCTATCACTTGAAGGATGATATAATAGATTATGATAAAACATGGGTGTAAACTTTGCCTTTCTATAAAAAAAAATGTAAGGGGGAAAAAAAAACTGTTAAAAATGAACCACTTTCTTTGGAAACAACTGTGCAACAGAATTAGTATCTCAGAGTATTATCCTGTCTGACACCTAATATTAGATGGTTTGTTGGCTCTTCCTTACCTCACAGATTTAATGTTATTATGAAAACAAGGTTCTGAAATTATCAAAAAGGAAAGCTACTTGATATGTACCTTTCTGTCAACTGTTTAACTCATTGGATCAAAATAAACTGTTCTACAAACTTTACTAGTACTAGTAAGTAAAATTCAAACCAGAGAAATATTGCTTTCCTGTAGCAATAATAATTAAAAAAACCTTTAGTTTTTTCTTTAATAACATATTACAATGCTTCATTCGTCTGAGAAATATTCTATACAATCTCAAAGGACAACAAAATCTAAATCTTGCCTAAAAGTCAAGAAGTGCTGATGATGCTTCAAAATCACCTTTAGCTCAATACTGATTTCTACAGCCAATTAAACAGTGGAATTGATGGACTCTGAGAATGCCATTTAGTGTCCCCTGCTGAAAAGATGATCATTATGACACGAGGTCTTAAAGCTGGAAGGTGTGACGAAAGGGAAAAATAAGTGGAAGATCCTCTGACCTGAGGGACATGGATAATTCCTTCAGGGTGAAAGGAAGATTAAATGCTCACCTGGGCAAAGAAAAATTTCACAGAACATATGGTGTATGTATAAATTATCTTGACAAGAGCACAATTCAGCAATTTGGTTATTAGAAATGTAACTATTGGGAGTTACATTGATTATATTCAGAAATATCTTTATAAAATAGAAACCTGTCAAGCAGTTTAGACCTAACATGTGACTTAGAGTTTTATAACATAATGAGTGTCTTACACTGTCAAAAATATATCCTATCTGTACTTCATTCACTGACTGGTACATATAAATGTAGATGTGTATACTTCAAATTCACTGTGCAAAAGTTAGCAATAACGCTACTGCTAAATAAATAATAAAATATTTACACTCAGGAATATTTTCACAGAATCTTCTATCTTTAAAAAAATGTACGGAAATGCATTTTTCTAGGGTTTACTGTATCATAGCCCAAGCTGCAGATAAACACAAAAAAGAATAAACATTAAAGATATAGGCAGACTGTATGTTATGCCGAATGAAACTAGCTGTATGTTTCATAGGGCAACCATCAGAGGATGAAATAATTGAACTTGCCTACTTAACAGTATGCGTCTGTGTTTTTAACTGAAAGAAAAGAGAAAGATGTTTAAATATATAAATAATTAAGCAACGTTTTATTCTAAGAAGTAAGGGAGTCATCGTTTTTTCTAAGGTAATGAAGCATCCTGCACTGTAATGCCATACAGTAACCACAATAACAACAAAATTAAATTGTATCTCAGTGAGAGTACAATTATAATTGCACTTTTACAATTATAATTGCACTTGCTGCAAAACTATATGATCCCTAGTACTACCTAGAATAATTTGTAAATCAACACTGAAGTACTGTCATAGTACTGTCCATGTTACACAGGATTTTATAAAAATAGATGTCCATTTATCTTAGATTTCTCCTGCTAGACTACTTTGTTATTATGAATGTATACATAAATATAATGTTAACTTGTCTTTGAAATATTGCTATTTTGATAGCATTATACATTCTCCACAATATGGCACTGGAGGTACACTATACATGCATAATACTGTTTTTCTGGGATGATTATCATAGAAGAATCAGTGCAGTGAATTTTGGAAGAAACTAAAAGAATGTTCAATGGTGAAATTTGTGTTTAAATAATATGATTGATGGCTATTTCCCACAGATTACAAGTATTAACTCATAGCCACTATGAGCATAATAGTATGTGATTTACCTTCACCATATCTTTACACTCATATATCTAATGCATAGGAAGTGTTGGATTTCTATTAATGCTTTTTTAATTATTATTTGTCATTTTATGTCAAGTTTGATAATTCAGGAATATAGTTTAGTTTTCATGCAACATTTTAAGATCATTCTGCAACATAACAGTCAAGGGAAAAATGTTGTACTATAGGCAGCCATATTTGGAATACTGAAGTCTTGATTTATACAGACTGGTCAGGCAAAACACATGAGCTGCTCCAAAAGTAATGCCTCCCATTTTATTCTGCCTTCCCTCTTCAGCAGGACAGGAACGAAAACAGGAAGTGAAGGAATGAGAAAGCTTATGGGTCAAGATAATGACAGGGAGATTGCTCGCTACTTATCTCTGCAAGAAAAAAATGGGCTTAGGGAAAATTAATTTATTGCCCATTAGGACAATAATGTACTTACTAATTCAGGTGGTGGGAAACAAAAAGACAAATATTAAGACATATTTGCTTCACACCTTCCTAGGTTCAACTTCACACCTTCACTCCAGACTCCTAGTGCAGGGAAGGATGGGGCAGGCTGAAGTCACCTAACAGTGGTTTCTCTTGCCCACAACTTCCTGATCCAATGTACTGATGAGGAAGATCAACTCATGTGGGGTCCTCCAAGGGCTGCATAAAGCATGTGTTCCCTCTGATGCTTGTCACCCTTCTTGTTTCCTCCTCCTCACTCCATCTTGTGGTTTCTACCCTTTCTTAAATATTTTCTCACAGGAGCAGCAGAAGCTTGGCTCATAGGTTCAGCTTTGGACAGCACAGGGTCCATTTTGGAGCCAGCTGAAACCAGCCATGTAGGAATAGATTGCCAGTTTTCATGGTGAAAGCTGCAGAGTCCCACTGGGATCTGTACTATGACCTGCTCTGCTCAGAAGATTAATACATGTGCTGAAAGAAGGTTGAAAGATGACAAAGTAAAGGCAGTGGTTGTTTTAAATGTCATCGTTCTGTGTGATTCCATAACTAAGAGGAAGATGAAGTTCAGTATAGAGAAAATATAAATTGATTGACCAAAGGAAAAATAATTCTGCCTTTACATACAAAGGGATAGACTCTGAAGCATTCTAACGTGAAGCTAACAACAGATCAATATCAGGAAATATCAGGAATATGCTTAATATATTGTCAAAAACAACAAAATCACAAATCACTATGGAAGGAATATAAAAAACTTAATGTTGACAAATAAATTACTAGCTCAGCTCCAGACTCAATACTGCGTGTAATTCTAGTTGTTTTTCCTGACTCAGAAAGAATATTGTGTAAGTGGAAAAGGTACAGAAAAGGACAAAGTATGTATGAAATTGACACAATTTCTTTATGAAAAATGTCCTGGATTCTTTAGCCTGGAAGAGGGGACAGACAGAAGTGTCATTAAGAACATGAACAGGAAAGTAATTTTTACTATTTTCTCCAGTTGAAGAGATAGAAAACAGTTAAGGAAAATAGCTAACGGAATTAAAGGAAGATTTTAATCAAATAAAAAAGATAATTCTTCAGACATGTCATTAAATTATACCTTTGGCCACAGAATCATAGATGCTAAAATTAATTTTTAAATTACCATACAAATTTTTAAAGAAATAAAGATCTAGTAAGGGTTGTTAAAATAAAAATCCATGATAAAAAATCATCTACATTCAGGAGTTCTTTGAGTATTAAATCACTTACTATTTGAAGAGCATTCTGGAGGAGTATCATTTCCAGATAAAAACATGCAGAATCAAATATTTATATCTTGAATACAGAGCTATCAAAAGTAATGTCTCCTATACAAAGAGCACAATAACACTATTTGTTACAAAACACGATTTTTACACTATTTTTACATAGTCACCATGTAAGAGACTAATATTTTATATCATTGCCTCAAAGTTTGCTGATGAACATGTCCAAACATGTCCAAGCTAGACCTGGGAAAGGGTTGTGAAATCCTTTGTCTAAGGGACAAGCAGATGGGCATGTCCTGGGGCAACGAAAGAGAGATAAGCTGCAGCTCAGTGGCCGCTGAACACTCTTTTGTGTGGTACTCATCTCCGTGGGGAGATAGCCATCTCAGGAGAAGCTTGCCTGGCAGGCTAGCACGGGATTTGCCACGTAGGCAAGAGAAATGGAGGATAAAAGAGGGATCGACCACCATGAGATTGTTGTGGTTTTGTTGGTGTTGCTGTGTTGGTGTTCTTCCATCGGAAACCTCATGAGCTGATCCCTGCTGCTGAACTCCCTCCTGGGCCTGCTGCCTGAGACATGCTGCTTTCTCCTGGACCTCGCCGCTCCTTCGAGGTGTTCCAACACAAGAACATCGAGGTGCTGCAACAGATCCATGAGGAGGGCCGTGAAGATGGTCAGAGGGCTAGAGTACCTCCCCTACAAGGACAGGCTGAGAGAGATGGGGCTCTGCGGCCTGGAGAAGAGAAGGATCCAAGGAGACCTTCTAGCAGCCTTCCAGTACCTGAAGATGGCCTACAGGAAACCTGGGGAGGAGCTTTTTATAAGGGCATGTAGCAACCTTCCCCTTCCCCTGTAAGCATTCAAGGCCTGGCTGGATGGGGCTTTGAGCATCCTAGTCTAGAGGGAGGCGTCCCTGACTATAGCAGAGGAGTTTGAACCGGATGATCTTAAAGGTCCCTTCCAATCCAAACCACTTTATGATTCTACGATTCAGTTGCTCAAACATAGCTGCAGAGGGAAATATTAGACACCCAAGTTATCTGAGACCTAATGCTCATAAGCATGACATTAGAGGAAATCTGAGTCTTGGAATTCCAGATGGAGGTTATGTTAGATGTGGTAGGCGATTTTGAATAGCATTAGATGTCAGTATTTTGTTATTAAATCATACTTTTTAGCTTGAAAAAGTGTGGCTCAGGTCTATGGAGTCATCCAAATGTCAGTGCTATCTATTTCCATTTCCAAGAACTTGGAAGCCAATAAAAATCTTTCCTTGTATGTCAAATGTATGTATTTATACATGTATGCATGCTTATTGGTGCCACAATCAATCAAAGGACCTCAGATAATTTTTCTTTAATGTTAAAAACTAGCCCACTAGGAAATTACAACAGCTGGCTTTTTTGATAATGTTTACATCTAAACTGTTGAACAGCTTCTTTCATACTGGACTATCTAGTTCTGCTGTGTTAATTTTTTTAAGACCAGTTAGTATTTATTGTTTTTCTAGAGTTTGTGCTTAGAACTGAGGAGTAGTTGTTTACCACAGCTGAACATTTCAACTTCAGATATTGCAGTTGCCTTAATAAATTAATGGAGCAGTAGAGGAATTGCATATCAAACAGTGAAAAGAGATTTACATACTCCAATTCAAAAGTAATTCAAACTCTATATACATTTGAATAACAGCATTGTGGTATTTTATGAACATCTACTAATCTTTTCCAGGAAACTCCAGATTCAGTTAATGCTCAGAACAAATCTGCTATGATGGAAAATCGCGATTGCAAGTGTAATCTTTATTTCATTTGTCACAGCACCTGGAAACTGTGTAACAAATAACTGTACAATTGAAAAGAAGGTACAGTGATCAAAACAGGTGATAGTTTCCCTGGAAAACCTGAATTGTACCCTCCTGCAGCATTACAGATATTGATAAGACACTTGAAGCAAGCCTTTCTGATGCATCATTAATTGTGCCCCCACATCCTGTCAGCTTATTTCATAAAATAGCTTTGGCAGAAATGCTGATACCACAGCTGCAAATGTAATCCATAGAAGCTCCACTTTTAACATATGGAAGTTAATAAGAAACATACATGTAATGCTGAGTAAACTAGGTTCTGAGTTATTTTCAATTTGCATATCCTGAATTAGTGATATCTAATGACTGTGTGTCTCCATTTGACAAGAAAAACACCATTCCCTTCATGTTCCTCAAATCTCCAGAAGACTGTGAAAAAAATATTATGAATATAAAATGATAGTGTTGGAGCAGATCCAGAGGAGGGCTATGAAGATGGTCAGAGGGCTGGAGTACCTCCCCTACAAGGACAGGCTGAGAGCTGGGGTTCTGTGGCCTGGAGAAGAGAAAGCTCCAAAGAGACCTTCTAGCAGCCTTCCAGTACCTGAAGAGGGCCTACAGGAAACTTGGGAAGGAGCTTTTTATAAGGGCATGTAGCAGCAGGATGAGTAGAATTGGTTTTAAACTGGAAGATGTTATATTTAGACTAGATATTAGGAAAATAACTAGATACTAGTTTTCTACTGCAAGTGTGGTGAGACACTGGAACACATTGCCCAGTGAGGTTGTGAACAAATCCCCCTCCCTTCACCTCTCCTCCCTCAGCCCCTGTAAGCATTCAAGGCCAGGCGGGCTGGATGGGGCTTTGAGCAAACTGGTTTAGAGGGAGGTATCACTGCTTATTGCAGGGGCCTTGGAACTAGATGATCTTAAAAATCTCTTCCAACTCAAATCATCTATGATTCTACAATTCTATTATTAAGATGTTGCTTGACTGTCAGGAAATGGAGATACAAAGACAGTTTGGACAAGGAAAAAAGAGATGGAGGAGGGAAAAGAATTTGGAAAGAGTAGTCTGACAAATAGGCAAAGCATGTGGAGAAAATTGGGAGCAGTTGGACAAGCGTAAGTAAAGGGAATAAGAAAAGGATTGCAAGAGACACTTGTTCTATTACAGTACCCACACTAGATCAAAGAGTCTCTGACACACAGCAAATAAAGGAGAAATTTGCTGAAAGGGAAAAAAATGTAATAGCTGACATAAAGATGAACAAAACTGGCAGCTAGGAGCTTTGGATTAAAAATTGGAGTGGCTACATAGGAAGTCTGGGACTGTGTTCTTTACAATTACCTGAAAAAGGAGGTTGTGGTGAGGTGGGGGTCAGCCTTTTCTCTTGAGGAACTAGAAATAAGAGTAGTGGGAATGGGCTCAAGTTGTGCCCGGGGAGATTCAGGTTGGGTGGTAAAAAATAATTATTTTCCCAGGCAGTGGTCAGGCACTGGAACAGGCTGCCCGAGGAGGTGATGGAGTCACAGTTCCTGAAGATGTTCAATAAGATCTTGTATTGAGGGATGTGATTTAGTGGAAAATAACACTGGATGGTTGGACAGGATGATCTTCGAAGTCTTTTCAAACCTTGGAGATTCTATAATTCTATGATTCTTAGATCATAATCAGAAGCCACAGGACTAAGAGACATAAAATACTTGGATGGCAGTGGAACAAGGAACCATAGGCAAAGTTAATGTGATGGAGATGTCAGGAAAACTCAGGTTGGAACTGGACAGAAAATTAAAAATATGTCACGTCACTGTATTTTTCTTTGAAGTTTGAAATTAAAACCAGCGTTCTCAGTGGTTTTAGCCCTCTCTTATCTCCTATCTGTAAATATCTGTGAAGCCCCGATGGAAATCATGTTCTTCTCTCACATTCATCTGTGCAATGGATGCACAGGCAAATGTAATTTATCCCTTCATCTCCAAGTTCTAGCTTCTCCACTGAAAATCAACTTCCAAAAAAAATTCTTATAATTACTTTTAATTTCATCCTCCAACTAATGGTCTTTTTTTTTTTTCTCACTCTTTTAACATCAGTCTCAGCAGACTTTTTGTTATGAACATCAGACTTACCCAAGAACCAGTAGTTGGACTGGAGTAAGCAATGACCAGACTGAAGGAAGGTATATTACAACTCACAATTCTAATACCTCACTGCTATTCTAGTTCAGAATTACACTGAGAGAGAATTTTATGCTGAATCTGGTATGTGTTTAGAAGCCATGTATGAGAGGCACAGTGCCACCAGCAATGAGAGAACAGCATGTCTAGGGATGATGCACAAGTTCTTGTTAGATGTAGGAGATGCAAAAGGAAGAATTATCTTCAGTTGCTTCCTGTTGACATTATAAACTGTTGACATTATAAACTTGAGTATGCTTAGTGATCACAAAGTATTAACAAGTCACAGGAAGACATTACTGACTATATACATACTAAGCACACAAACCAGATTTCAAAATGCTGAAAAATGTTGGAGGAAGGGAATGAGAAACCTGTGAAATGAAGTCAGATTCCTGATGTAGAAGCTAGTTCCAAATCAAAACACAAGGGTAGTGAAACATTAAAACAGAAAATAGTTTCCTTTTTTTTTTCTTTATCTTAATTCCCTAAAATTATTGTGCTTTTTTAGTTTTAATTGCAATAACAAACTAGAAAAGGCTGGCATCAGCATTACTTCAAGTTCTTAAAATTAGCAAAGATGTGAACAAGTGAAATTAGGCCTTCAACACTATTGGCTATATATCCATAGCTGTTATATCCTTCCTTGGGAAATACTGTTCCTTTGTGAAGACCTAATCATTTGTTATTGGTACATGATAGCATCTTTTAGAAAGAGAGCATTTTTCCACAACAAACTTGGTAAATTTACCTTAAACATCATCCATTCTCTAACTTCACTATTTGTTTTTTGTACCTTGTCAAAATAAGAAATCAAAACATGATATTTGCTGCTAAGTTTCCTAACCTGTAATTTCAAGACATTCTCAAGTACACTGCTGAATTCAAGGATATGCTCAACTCTATTTGAAACACTTAGATATCCACACTATCACTCTGTCCATGTGGAAAAGTATTCTCACGTGCAGTAGTAAGTGTAAGTTTGTCTACTGAAAGCTAGTTAAGATCTCCCTCACTTGAGGTGAATCCTCTAATCACTAAACTCTCACACAGTATATATATAGCAATACAACTATCATTTACATTGTCAGACCAGTCACTCCCCTTCTTCATTTCGCCTGATTCTTCCTAAGGCTGCCATTTTGATAGGTTCATAGGTTCATAAGGTTGGAAAGGACCTACAAGATCATCTAGTCCAACCATCCTCCTATCACCATCCCTACCCACTGAACTACTAAATCAAATCCCTCAGCACCTCATCTAAACACTTCTTGAACAACGCTAGGGATGGTGCCTCAACCACCTCCCTAGGCAGGCCATTCCAGTGCCTGAACACTCTTTCAGAAAAAAAATGTTTCCTCAGGTCTAATCTAAATCTTCCCCGGCGCAACTTGTGGCCATTTCCTCTCGTCCTGTCATTATTTATCAGGGAGAAGAGGCCCACCCCTTCCTCACCACAACCTCCCTTCAGGAAGTGGCAGAGTGCAATAAGGTCTCCTCTGAGCCTCCTCTTCTCCAGACTAAACAATCCCAGCTCCCTCAGCCGCTCCTCATAAGACTTGTGCTCCAGACCCCTCCCCAGTTTTGCTGCCCTTCTCTGAACACGCTAAGCCAACAACAAACTATTATTTACTGTAGTAAACTGAAAGCAGAGAACTAAGACTGTATTTTAGAAAATTGGGAACATAATGTCACTTCAGTTGCAAAGACAGAAGCATAACAAGACCCAGAGGCTAGAAACTGAGGACAGGAGAACTTGGAATTAACAGCAAAATTAACTTTGAGGAGTACCTTATTGAAAATTGTGGTTGATACTCCAATCCTTTAAGTATACTTTTTAAAAAGCAAGGTGGAATTTTGTTTTATCCTTAGAAAAATATGACCTAGTTCAAAAGAGAAGAAACTGAAGACATCTATGAGGTCTCTGTTGTACAGTATGCCAAGCTAGATGATCACAGTGTTCCCTTCTGGCTTTTAATCCATGAAACTGTGTACATTTCCATTTCAATGAAACTGCGTCTTTCAATGAGCATTTTTTAATGGAACAGCTTTTCAGTGAGCTGTAGTTATGCCTTGAAGGCATAGCACTGTTTTGGGGGAGGTTTGTGAAAAACTTCTGTTTTTTTTCTGAAAACAATATGATGTTACTCTGAATGGGGACAGCATTCAGCCCTTCCTGAGCAAAGTTCGGGACCGTGCACAGTACATGTCCTTCTACAATTTGCTTTGTTTGACATATTAATTTAAAAACTAACTCTTTGTGGCAAAACCCTGGATCATTTTATGCTCACAGCTCCATCATGATTTCATGAATTTGACATGGGCTTAGCACAACCTAATTTTAACTGGTTTGGTTTACTTTATTTTTACTTAAATCACTACAGAAAAGGAAGTATAATGTTAGTACTGGACTATGTTTCAATTCTTATTAAGGGATTAAATTTCCTTAAAAGGAAATGTTCTGCTAGAACATCAAGCTACTTGGAGACATGAGCCACTATAAGACAAATGGATAATACTGTGCAGTTTGCATAGAATATTTCTTATTGCACCGAGACAAATTGCTAGGGTAGACATAGCCTTCAAAAAACCCCTGGCTATGGCAATCTAGCCGGTTTTTTATCATCCATCTATTTTAAACCACCACTATATAGTATTACAAGGATAATAAAATATTTTTTAAAAATCCACATCGTGGTATGATTTTGAAGCTTTTAAGTCACTGGTTATGACAGCAGTAAATTCAATCTAATGTATTTTCGGTACGTAATGTTACTTATTCATATCTATTTCATTTTCTTACAGTAGTTTCCATTTCATTGATATCTTCCTGTGATTTTTATTATCTCATTTCAGACATGTAAGTAGTCAGTCAGAAAAAAGGAATTTCTGACTGCTGACACAAATGTAAACCTGTAGATCCTTTACATGAAGCTAATTTTTCTGCAGGTAATACAGTAAAATGAGCAGACTTCCAAGTTCAATGACATATTATCATCTTAAATGCAGTTTCTGAATGATTATACTGTATAAAGACTTAAAACACAAGCATATCTTAAAGGCAGAGAAGATAATCACAGCTACCTGTTGAAAAGACCTCATTATTTTGTGATTTAATCTCTGTCTGCAATTTGTATGTGTTTGCTATAATCACACTTAACCTTGAGAAAATCATGCATCTGATACATTTCCAGCAGAGAGTCCTAGTACTAGTAAATGTGAGAACTATATCTGACTTTGTATTCGCTTTGACGCCAACAATAGCTCACTCAGTTATTTATCTTGCTTTTATGTTAGTGTTTGTGAATAACTTTTTATATTAATTGATCTCTCAATTTAACCCTTTTGTTAATATTTTTCATTGTCATAACAGCAGAGAGCAAATAATAATGAAAATATCCGTAGTTATAAATAAAATATTAGAAAATAATGCTATTTATTTTCATAGTTTTATTTATAACACTGCTTTCCACAATCTGCTTTCAAATGTGTAACAGCAGCTGATGAGATAGTAAGAATAGCAATAGCTATGTTTGTCCACAGTTACTGTCTGTCAGTCATTTCTTGAGTATTAACAACATTCCAGTCCACTCAAGGTCAGCTACATCTTATGTTGAGGGACAAAGCCCTTCTTACCAAAAGAAATGGGCAAGCCAATAAAATCCACTGCCAACTTCCAGATGAGTGCTTGATTCTGGCACAGTACAGTGCCCATGACTAAGGAAAGCAAAGCACTGAGATTATTCTGGTATTACAAATTGATGACTGAAACAAATAAAAATATCACTAGTAATGATTTTCACTTGGTATATGTCCACAATCAGAGAGCCAAATTAGTGCCCTGAGATGACTAACCTATAAACTTAGCATTCTAGAGGATGTCTATAAGAAGAAAATTCTCAGTTTTTAGAGTAAATATGCTAATATGTGTAACATTTCATGCTTCCCTTATTCTTATTACATTCACTATTGAATCTGATAAAAAATAAGCTAGATTGAATAGTGTGATGTTACAGATTTAGTGTAAGATCCTTACCAGCCACACAAGAGCTGAAGAATCAGGTAGATACTGCCTTAGTAGAAAGATGTGAGAGAAACAGGACAAGGAGGAAACCAACTTCAAGAGAACTTTTTTTTTTTTTTTTCAAAAAGTAGGCAGAAATAACCAACCACAAAGACAGTAAAAATAGGTAGGGAGGTAGAATATAGTGTTTGCTGCTTTCATCAGGTGCTACATAATACAATAAGAAATAAAGTATTTTATACTTTGATTACTCATATTATTGACAGTGGAAATTTTTTTTGTTCATCGTAAGTTAGCTTATTTGAATAGAAATTAATTAATTCTCAACTGCTTTTAGAAGGACAATTAAAACAAATCCATGAAATAGTCATCCACTCACATTAGAAAGGTATAGAAGTAAAGATTTATTCAAAGGTAGAAACAACAATAAGAAAAAATATTCAGAAGCTTTTTCAAGAGAAAAATAATTTCAGATTTTATATATTCTGAGCTACTCATCCTTTCTATTGAGTATGAAAGGACAGAATTAACATATTCCAGTGTTTTTTTACTGAAGATTTTAAAATAAATACTAAGAAGAGTCTAATGCCATGAAACAAATGGCATTACATCAATTGACCTTATGCACCAATTGTTTCATCTTTTTTTTTGAAAACAAAATTACTTTTTCTTAGATCTACAAATCTGATCTTTGTCCCATTGCCAATGCAGTCCTTGACACAAAGAAAAGAAATTCTGGTGGCAGCAGATTCTGAGGCATCAGAAATGGTCTGATCTCATCAGTCTTAGGATAGCAGTGGACTACACTATGAAATTTTCCTTAAAAAATATTCAGTATCAACCTACTTTACTCGTATAAGTTGAGCAATGCTGCTTCTCCATTGATAAATACCATGCAGACTGACTATTCTAAAATATCAAAGAAAGTTTCTCTTTATTCCTAGCTTAAACAGAGATACATTTTTTTCCACAGGGGAACATCAACTAATGAAAGTTGACATCAAGTTAAACACAGTTATAAATTATCTATGAGGTGTTACAGAGATTGTTCAAGTGAGAAGTGTTACAGCTCTGTTAAGTCTGAATTTCAGGGTTAGAATTATGATGTGTATTAAACAATACTGTCTGGACTCCATAGATCACATTTGGGTCTTGTCAATATAATAATTCAGTCTATAATTAACAGATTAACTCTACTCTCCCAGTCTCTTCCATGCATATTTAAAAAAAAAGAAAATATGAAAGAGGAACATGCAGGTGTCAAGGTAATGTACTTAATGAACTTAGTAATGTAGCACAAAAAATATGTAACAAAATATGTTCCTTGTCCCTACATAGAGTGTAATTTAATGTGAAATGACAGCCTACCTACTAGATTGCCATTGCCCAGAACTACTTGATCATCTAATCACCAGAGGTCTTATTGTTATCTGTATAAACATGAAATAGAAAGTATCAAAAAGATGACAAGACAAAACAGAGAGAAAGAAGATTTAGGGAGAACAAAGACTGAAAAAAAAATATTATTTCTAAAATTTCTTGCTTGTATTAAAGCAAGCAAATTTTTCTATTATTATTTCTTGCTTTTTGAAGTTTTGTTTATCTAGATAGTACTCAGGAAAATATATGCTTATAACTACATATTTTGACTACAATAATCCTTTTGTCACTTTTGTTCTTGGGTCCCTAGTTCACTATAAACAGATGTTTAATTCTAATGTACAGGCAAAGTGAATTATTTGGAATGTAAATATTGTTTTCATACATATCCTCCTTGCAAAGGTTGTAATTTCAGATCCTCACACAAGCGTCTCCAACAATGAATTTAGTGTGTAACATTCAGACTCTTTCATGCACATATTCAGTGGTTTAATAAATTAAACAATGATATTAGTACATATATACCACACTTTTAATTAGGTATAAAAATGTAATATATTCTCTAAAGGACAAATTATTATGTTTTTAAACTCTTTATACAGTGGAAGAAAAAAAAAAAGAGACTTAAGTTTGTTATATTACTGTTGAAACTTCTATTAGAAAATTCCTTCAGAGACAGTTAATGTAATAGTGCTGTCCTAGAGTAAGAAGACATGCTTGCTCAGCATGGTGTCAAAACTATCCACAAACTTCAAAAGGAGTATAGATTTCTCAGTACTGTCTTTTTCACCTTTATTTAGAGGCGTGTCATAGAATGACCTCATGGGATACACAGTCCGTTCAGTATTGTGAATGGGAGAAATAGAAAAGCCAAAGCCACACAAGAGTCACTTGATACAGGCATGTGCATGGCATTGTTAAGTACTAATAGCTTTAAACATTTAAAGTCTACTCCAGACTCTTTTGCAATCTCTTAAATACAGCAAGGATGTAAAAAAAATTCTTTCCTTGACTGCCCATTCACAACTAACAGCATTAATCACTGTGCATCTAAAACTACAAGTTTAGATCATTCATCTCCAAACGTTTTGCAATTGAAAATCTCATTCTATAGCTAGGTTAAGGAAGAGGCTCTCAATGAATTCTTGTATTAGTCTGTACATATGTCTGGAATTGCCCTGATCCAAGTGCAACACCTTGCATTTGGCCTTGTTGAACCTCATTAGATTCATGTGGGTCCATTTTTCAAGTCTATCCAGTTCCCTTGGGATGGCATCCCACCCCCTTGTTTCCAGGGTCTGGTGTTCTGAAGGCCAGCCTTGCTGGCAAAAACTAAAACAAAGAAGGCATTCATTATCTCAGCCTTTTCCATGTTCTGAATCAATAGTGCACCTGCTCAGTTCAGCACATCTTCCCTAGTTTTCCTTTCTTATAGAAACCCTTGTTGCCTTTGGCTTCCCTTGTCAGATTAATTTCTAGATGAGCTTCATCTTTCCTATCTCCATGCTCAGACAGCATCTGTCTCTGCATTCTTCCTATGTTATTTGTCCCTGCTTTCACCTTCTATATACTTTTTTTTTTTTTTGTCACAAGTCTTGTTTGTCTATTCAGGCCTCCTGGCATTTTTGCCTGACTTCCTGCTCGTTAGGATGGACCATTCTTGAGTTTGGAGCACATTAACCAGTTTTCCTGGGCATCTCTTCCATCCAAGGCTTTATGCCACAGGACTCTTCCAACTAGGTCCTTATAGAGGCCAAAGTCAGTGATCCGTAATTCCAGGGTTGTGTCTTTGCTTTATGTCCCGCTCTCTCCTCTCAGGATCCTGAACTCCACTATTTCATGGTCAAGGATGCATTTAGGCCTTTGCAACCCCAGCGAGCATTTCTGCTTTTGTCAGTATGTGGGCCATTAGAGCACCTCACCTTCTTATCTCCCTTATCCCTCGGGTCAGGAAGTTGTCACTGATGTTTACCAGACACCCCCTGGTCTGCTTCTGCTCTTCTCTGTTATTTCTCCAGCAAATATTGGTTGGTCAACGACCTCATGAGGCTGCCTTTGCCAGAGTCCTGAGAATGTGAAGTCATTTTCAGTTGAAGAAGGCTTCATCCACTTGTTCTTCTTGGTCAGACAGCCTATAGCACTGCTACCCACAGTGATCTGCTCTTTCATCTTTACCCGTAAGTCATACAGTTGGTCAAGCTTCAGCAGCCTATCCAGAACCTTCCAGATCCAGTCCCTATACAAGCAAAAAACTTCCCTAAACAACAGACTAGGGTGGAATTTGGATGCCACCATTCTCTGTAGCACAGTCATCTACACCTAACAAGAGCACTCATCATTTCCTCCTGTTGGTTTTGTACAGCTCAAAATCAGTTGGACCAGATGCTTTGCTTACAAGCATATGTAGCTCTTCCTTAGTGTTGAGAAATTTAAAGAAACTTCCTCTCTTCTCCTCTCTTCACAATATATACACCTTGTATTATATGGATGTTATGAGTTACATTTATTATGATTTCATATTTTTATGAAAGGCCTTAAAATGCCAGACAAGTATTTATTAGAAGGGTGTGAAAATCAGTGAAACAAAAAAAGAATAATTTTTATATATCCAATGCCAAAAACTTTCTTTGTATATTTTGTATTCTGAAGAATCTATGATATATGAGCCAATTAGACAAAAAGAACCATTCAATTTACTTTATGTTTTACACAAAGTGCCCTTGAAAGCAACGAAACACATCCTGAGTGTTCCTTCCTATGTACTTTTTAATCATTGCCAATGAAATTAGTCTTTATTGATTTCCTAGTTCACTAACAAAAATGTCAAAATAGAAGAGATAAATGAAAACACTACTGACCTCAGTTTTGTACTTTCTGTTCCTCTTTACATACATTACAACTTTATTAAAGTGTTTTTTTTTCTTTTAGAAGTTCCTGTCTAACACAGAACTTAAAGAACATCAGAACCTCACCTGCTGATAGTTGTCTTTTTTTTTTTTTTTTTAGCTTGAGGCAAAGGAAGATAACACAAATTTCTACCACACACCACAGACTTCTCTGGCCATGGGGACCATCCTCCACATTTTCAGCTTTTCCATCACATGCATATTCCATTTCTCAGCAGGCAGTAGCATCTGTAGGCTACATAGCAACATTCTTCCCCAAAGCCAGACAAAAATAAGAAAAAAAAAAAAAAAGAATAATGATTTCTAGATGTAGCACAGCTATTAGGAACTTTTCCTGGCTTCCCACCAAGTTCAATTATTCAGTGTTAACAAGACCCATATTTTCATTATGATACCAGTCTATTAAGTATGTCCATTCAATTTAGAAGACAATTATAAATAATTTTTTATAAATGCATTGGAAAATTGTCCTTCAGATCACACTCTAAGACACCTGTTTCATTATTCTCAAGTATACAGGATGAGATCTGCCATTACACAGGGAGACAGTACTCCTCCCTAAATACATTATCTCATTACTAAATGAAGCATGTCGGTTTGGCTGCCTGTTACAAGTGATAGGTAAGGAGTTTCTAGTATAACAAAAAATACAGGAAAAAAAAAATTGTTGAAGTATCAGTACAAAAACTTTACTGGCTACCTAACTAAAAAAAAGAAAAATCTCTGCCTGAATTTAACACTTCGACAAAGTGAGTTTAAATTATCCTCTTTAAATTCCAGAAAACTTAGAGTTAACACAAAGTACAAAGAAGTTGTAGCCTCATAGGCATCAAACCTGAAACTGAGTGACACTATTTTAACAGATCTGAAGATAAAAAAAACGTGAAAGGGGACAAAATATGAACATCAACAAAAAAAATCCTAGTGGAAAAATAACTGAAGTAGCCTGCTATATATAGAGCCAGTCAGTGGAATTGAAATAGAAACACAAAAAAAAAAAAAAAAAAAAAGATAAAATGTGGCTACCAAAAACTCCTGATAATATGTTAAAGAGAGACATCTAATGGATATGGAAAAACCAGCAAAACACCTAAGCTTGCTAGGAATTTTGATGAAAAATTTAATATAAAGCAGCATATTAAATGGAAAAGATTTCTCAGGTACTTAGAAATTCTGAACTTGAAAATGAGAAGTTCAAAAGTAGCCATCAATGTCATTCCTAAAAAAATGTGTAAAATGCAGCTTTCATATAGTATTTATCTTGAGGGCTACCTATCTTCCCCTTATGGATATACGTACCATTTTTACATTTTAGTATTTGCATAGAAGACCATATTTCCATATTTCTCATTTGTGATAACACACTACGACACAGAAAGCAAAGAATGTTCAGATTTTATGATAAATGTTGAGAGTTTCAAAAAAGAAACAACATATGATCAACAAGTTTTTCTTGGTTCACAAACTCATAACCTGAGTATTTTGTAAAAACATTAAAAATGATCTAAAAAAAAATAAAAAATTAAGCATATTACAGCACAGATTATCATAATAGGAAAAGGGATAAACAAACAAGTACATAAACACAAAAACATACAAAAACATGAAGTATACAAAAGCTTCTGTTTTGAAATAAATGACTGAAGACACCTCTACTCGTGGAATGAAGTTATCATTCATCCAAGCAAAACAAGAAGAGGATTTTAAAGCCACATTTTAAACAGTTTCTCCTTCATGCTCCAGTACTAATTTTCTCCCAGCTCCGTATCAAATACAGCAATTTCTATCTAAAAATGCCTATGTAAATTTCTCAGAATAGTGAAGTCCCTTCAAGAATCAGCCCCAGGATTTCCTATATCAGGTCTCAAATCTGCACCAACTTTTATGATATTAAGATAATTGAGATGTTAATAAGCCATCAGAACTATTTACTTTTCTGCAGAAGCTTTCATTGTTTGGTTTTGGGAAAATATCCTGACACAATATTATGTCACATTTATGGGCCAATGATGCTCAAGAAGGAAACTTAAATGAGCGTTTCCAACTAGAACAAACTTTACCCTTTTTTCACTGCCCCTTCTGATTCAAAAATCTCACTTTGACAGAACAAAGTAGTCATTTGCTTACAAGTGTTGAAGCATCTGAAATAAGTAAAATCCTAGTACAGATCAACAGATTTATGGATATCACATTTTCAGTATACCCAGAGCAAGAAGCCAGGCTGGATGAGCTAGGAAAAATGCTCAAAGAGCAAGAAGAGTAATGATTATTTAAGAGTAAGTGAAAAAAATAAAGAGTAAGTATGATTTAAGTACTCTTAACCTCTGAACCATAAACTTCTACATAAAACATAACAATATGAAATAATCAGTGCTTAAAATCTGGTCATGCATTTGGATCTACTGGTATGTGTTTGGTTGTGTGGAGTCTGATTCTCTTTAACGGGTTAGGACTGTGTATTTCAGTTTTAGGACACTGGCAAATTACAAGGTTACCAGAGGAGAGTATTTAAATTCAGCCAAAGCAGCAGATGTTCTGTGTTAGTTCAGTGGCTATTCAGGAGCACACATAACAGGTATCAGAGGGGTTGTTTCCAAATATGGTCCTAATAAAATAGTATTACCAACTGCCTACTTTTTACTATTTATCACTTTATGTTGCTAGACATATTCCTATTTGCTTTATTTTCATAGATAAAGAATATTAATGACACAGAGATAATACGTGAAATGACATTATTTTAACTGAAAATTCTAAAGATTTCTACAGCATTAAGAAATAAAAGTGATGCTTTTAGAAAGCACACAAAATGTCTAACTGGATGATTTCTCATTTGTTTTTTGCCATTGATTATGAAGTATTAAGGGAAAGGAGAGGATTATTTGAAACTAGAGAAGTGTTACAAACCCATTAAAAACAATTGTTTGAGAAAAGGGTAAAACAATGAATGCTAAACACTGTGAAAGAATAGAAAAAATGAAGAACAGAGAAGAGTGAGGAAATAAGAATGCAGCATATGCAGTGGAGTTTTCCAGGGTAAGAGAGAGAAGAAGCAGTAGTAGCTTTCCATTGGAAGCTGTTACTTCTAGAAATCTGGCATCTGATGTTATTCCTCAGGATATGGATCAGATTTCTCTGAATAAGAAATAATGAGGACGCTTAAATAAGTTTAAATGAAAGAAGCACCAAACCTTTTCTAAGACATCAGACTTTTTTGTAGATTCTGAGAGAACAGAAAACTTCTTGGACCAAAGACTATTGTTCCTTTCCATGTCTTCCTAAAACAAATCAGTAGTGTAACAACACTGTATGTCTCTGTGTTGCTCAGCTTCTCTTGATCACTTCTAGTAACCAATTCCATCTGACCACAGTGCACAGGAAAAGGTCTCAAAGAAATGGTATTCTTGAAGACTTTTTAAAAACAGGCAGCTGGGTAGGGTGCCACTGAATATGAAGTGAGTGCAACCTCTACTTAGCAGAACCTCTCTTTAAAGTTGTTTCTTGTCTAATAAAGGGTGAGTTTATCATGCAGTTTGTGTATTACTCAATTAAACATAAATTCACAAGCACAAGCCCACAGGATACCAATGTGTATATAGTCTTACAGAACTATTGCTTAAACCAAAAATATCTTACACAGATCAGTACACCACTCCTTCCATTCCATCCTCCCTCTGCAGTGCAATCAGTCCATTTCTCTTATCCTCTCTTACCTTTTATAGACAAGCTCTCTTGTGTCTTCATAATATTTATCGTAAGTTTATGCCACTTATGATTCATATAGGGTCCAGAAAGGAAGTGTCCTACACCTCTCATTACATGACTGACCCCTCTGTACTATCTGAAGTGAGGACCAGATGATGAGACGAACCAAAACACGTTCATGAGCAAAGCCCTGGTAGAACCTAAAGTCAACATGCCCAAGTCCAAGATCAGCTATTAGAAAAGAGGTCAGAAAGTTTTTGACTTATTTCCCACTATAATATTTTCTGGAAAAAAAAAAGGGGGGAGAGAGAGAGGGAGAGAGAGAGAGAGAGACTTCATAATACAGAAAGTATTTAATAAGTAAGGTATGTTTTAGACATATCATTATCTATGTTTACTAAAGCTCTCTGGAAGCACTGAATAATCCTGTACCTAACAGCAACTGGAGAACAATGCTATGAAGATTATTCATACCTTTTGTGTAATCAATGCCACTTAACAAAGCAGAATTTAGATAGAAGAATCTCCTACCAGTCTTACATGATACTAAGTCATGCATGACAGTTTACTTAACATTACTAATGATCTTTATATTTGAGCTGGAATAAAACCAAGCTCTTAAACAGTGCCAAAACTAATGAATTAGGAAGCCTTTTCAACTATTTAGTAGCTTGACAAGCATTAATATTTTGAACATTGATTTTCCAAAGTGTAATACTCAAAAATAATATGCAAAGAGTTAAGTTTATATTTGCAGCAGATCACTCAGAAGATATCTCCCATGTTTGGTTGGATCAAAGTAGTTCTTGAACCAGAAGAATTAAGTTCCTCTTGGTCAGTGCACAGCTGTGTCCAATTTAACCGTTGTGTTAACAGGTACAATATATTAGCTTGGATATAACAATACATTGATTCAGTGCTATTATGTTTGACATCTTAGTGTCAATTTCCTTCAAATATGGCATAATCAGTTTGATTAACACTAATTTTAGGGCTGGAAAAAATCTTGTGGGTTATCATACTGTTTATTTATAATGAATAGACGGCTTTTGTGGCTTTGAAAATCTGGTATTTAGCTTATTTCAGTGCTATTAATAGCTTGCTTTAAGAAGTATCATGATATGGAACTGATTTCAAAAAGGTTATATCCCAGCAGTAATTTACAAGACATTCAACTAACAAAGGTGACAGGCAATATTTATTTTTAAAATGTTCCTTCCCTTCTTATATAAATTGTGACTTAAGTAAATACTAAAAATCAAGATCAAAATATTCAAAATTAGTCATAAATGTGAATTCTAAAATTTTAGATATAAGAAACAACTTCCAGAGAATAAAGGTTTGGAAAGCTACATTACTTGGAAATATCTCAAACTGCATATTCAGAACTTGAAAATTAAAAAAAAATAGCTGATATTTTAAAAAGTCTTTTAAGTAAATCTACTTGAAAATAATGTGTTGGATTTTCATTATAAGTAGTGCTAGCCATTCTATTTTATCATATTTCCTATTACAATAAAATAAAATAATAAAAAAAATACTCCTTCAGATGAAGTCTAAACAGTTTTCATTATTTCAACCAAAAAAACTGTCACTGTTGTCCATTATGCTTAGAACAACAACAACTAAAAAATCTCTTTTCCTTCTGTGTATGAAGAATCTAATATCTGATAGTCCAAACATCTATTCGAATAAACATCACACTTAATAAAACTGCTAATTTTGTCAAGAATTTAAATGATCAGATCTTAAGGTTTGTTTTTTGCTGAAAAAGAAAAATATTTGTACAGTACCAGGACACAAGACAACACAACCTCCTATTAGGGATGAGCTCTGTGTGCTTGGAGTTGCATGGACTACTAGAAGTTGTCCCTTGGTGAAACACAGATGGCATTAATTCAGTGTAATTGAAAGTGTGTTTTTCCCCTGAAAGGAACAGAGATAAGAGAAAACCATTTCCTCAGTCCTTTCTCTAAAACGAGGCTGACATATTTTCATGGAAAAATCAGCTCATATTTGCACTCTGAACTGAGAGAGGTTATTTTTTACTGTTTAGTCTACAAAACATAGCCACTTATTGACAACTACGTTGGTGTACGCAGGAGATAAATTAAAACATCTTACACCCCTTATCAACTTACTTAAATTATTATATCTAATCTATTACATAATACCATTGTAACATCTTCATTTTTCAAAAACAGAAGTTTCTGTGTTTTGGTAAGAATATACAACATGCAATTACATCAGTTATATACAATTCATTACTTATGCCCACTAGTTAATGTGAGACATTTTCTAGTACAGTTTTCATGATAGTGTATTTTTATTTCTATAGATTAATCTCGAGATGAGACAGCTGTCGGTTTAATCCCTCTAGTCTCTAATTCCATTCTTCCAAACTTAAACTTCTCATGTCAGACAGTTTAATGTACTTCTAAGTCATATAAGTGCACCATGTAAATTAAAGTACACAACTCTCATAATGAAACCTGAGGAATCTCTAAAAATATCACAGTTCTTTGCAGCTACTGTGTGTGTGTTTGTTTACTAAACATTCTGTAGACAGAATCAAACATAAGGCACTTTCTCAAGTGGAAAATTACTCCACTGGCAGATGGACAAACTTCCTGTTCTCTATTCCTGGGAAAAAAATTGCCACTAGAGGTTTCAGATTTTGTCATCACACACAATCATGACCTCCTAGCTCATAAAATCTTTCTTTGCAGAAAGGATAGTGAAATGCATACTCATTCTTATATGAATATCTAGAGACAATATCATAAAAGTAGCATCATTTTCTGGTACTATACAGACCCAGCTCCTTGAAGGCTAGCTACCAGATATCAGGAAGAAAACTCCTCCTTTTCCATCCATGATAGACACTTCAGAAACATCCTTTTGTACAGTCATGCTCAAGTTTGCTATTACTAACAGCCAGAGAGACCATTTCAGCCAGATTTATTTGATTGCTGTCAAAACAAAGATTACATCATTTTACATCTCTGTTTTACAGATTAGGTTTTCAGGACATCTGCAAAATGAAGGTTGCACTCATTTAGTTCAGCAAACGCTTTGAGTTCAACTGATGAAAAATTATAACTGTAGATAGTTATTTTAATAATGTACTGGCTACTGGCTCATTTTCAGACAACCCATACTGATTTCCTCAGACATTTTTAAAAACATTTATTTTTACTAGTTCCTATTAGATTTTAAAATCCCTTTAAATAAAAATAACTTAGCTTCTTCACTATTCACTTTTAGCTGGGAAAAAAAAAGAAAGAAAAAAAAGCAATAAGAGATAAACATATACTTAGCATAGTTTGCTATAGTTTGTTAAACAGTAGTTCCATGACACACAGTTCAGACAATCTCATCCAACATGCTGAAATCAATATCATGGCTGACGCAATATAAATAGATGAAGCAAAGTTTTGGCACTACATGACTGTGTTGTCATCAGGTTCTGAGAAACAGAGCAATGGAAAATCATAGTAAAGGTGTGAAAAAAAATGAAAAGGGTAGTGATGACTTCAAAGAAATGGCAAAATAAAATTATAGAATTAAATTCAAATCTGGAAATTTCAACAGAGAATGTGTAATTTGGTAAATTTCCCTTACAATTCTAGAAATACAATACTGCTATAAAAAATATTTAATGTGAAAAATATTTCTCAGGCCACATACTAAATGACTGCCTACACAGGCTGTTCCTGTTTCATTTTAAAAACCAGCTCTTTCTTTACCTCCTCTCAGGAGACCCACTACATAGATGCTTAACAGAACTTAATTTCATTGACAGTTGGAAACATATGTTCATCTCCATACTTGTTGATACCAAGCAGTTTTTATACATTTACTCTAGTCCTGTGCTAACTCCCTAGAGTATCTACATGCCTTATGGAGACTTTAAATCATATTAAACGAGCATAAGACAGCACTGGTATGCTTTAATAGCAAACTAAGAGAGAAAACCTGTCCAAAAAGGTTTGAACTTTTCTGCGAAGTGCAGGAAGACTTCCATTTCTATTACACAGCTGAAGAACTGAGATATAAAGACAAACTGAGCTCCTGAAATCAGACAGATAAGCTAAGTAGAATGAGAGACTGAATTTGAGCAATTGCCTTTGTATCCTCTTCGAAAATAAAATATCTTTTTTCTAGGTTGATAAGTAAAGACTGAGATATGCAGAGTACTTTTTCTTTCCACTACAAAAATATTACTAATAAATTCAGAGGAAAAAAAAATCAACAGATTTGTTTACTTGTGAAGTACCCATCAGTCATCCAAAATTTTCATTTTGGCAGGTTGCACTGAGGCAAAGAGCACAAAACACTGAGACAATTAAAATGGGATATTACAAAGCTGAAATAAGAATGCACAAAATAATATACATTTGGAAATCACACATGCAGTTTATCAGAGACCCGTGTTCCTGAATTATTATTGTAATTCTCACAGAGATATTTTACTTTTTTATACACCTGTTTGACAGTGTGGTTTACATTCAGTGTCTTTATGAGACACAAACATGAATGCCCATACAGAACATTGATATGCTGTCTAAATTTACAGATTCTGTACAAGTTACGAGAAGAGCTTTGCAAACTAGAAAAGCAAGAGCCCGGTCTCGTTCACCAGCAGTGTCCAGGCAGTATGAACTGGGGATTTGTCATGACAGAATTATACTCTTTTCTGATTAAGCACTTTCATTTAAATACTCCTAATTACATACCCACTCAGTGCTGGTAAAGCATTGTGCTTTTAAAAAATCTGCACCAAGTAGTCTGTGATATGGTTTAACCAGAGGTTCATGCTGTTTGAAATTGGATGGCAGAGCTGCACCTTCCATCTACCAAACTATCTCTTTACATTTGATAATACCATCAAATATACAACAGATAAACAGAAATCCATCCACTAACTTCTAAAACATATGAATCTCTTCATATCTCAAAAGTATTAATTTCTTCCATGACTATGCATCATCTTCTCCATCACGTTCTTCAAACACACTCCTTGTTGATGTTGCCTAGTCTCTATTGTCATCTCCCAGTTCGATTTTGATTCTGAAGCCTGCTCACATTTATATTCAAGAGCTCGTGGTTCTGGATGTACTTCTGTCAGTCACACTTCCATATCTATCCTTGCTTCATAACCCTTCATGGACTGCCATTTCAGTACCACACCAGCAGGTTGCATTGCCTTTCAGCACCCCAACTCCACTTTGCATCACAGTGCCTCCCCCTTGCTTTATGACCTCATTTTCACAAAAATTTTTTGCTCCACCATACCACTCTCAACCAAAGCCCTTTTGGCAAAAGAAAACACAACTCTCAGTCTAACCTGAACTGATGCAATCTTTTAGCCATACATACAGAATCTGTCACACTGATTTATGTGCCCAAGAGACAAAACACTTTCAGCTTAAATGTTACTGGATCTAGTGTATGTTTGATGATGAGGGAGAAGGAAAGATAATAAACAGAGAACAATGAACAGAAATATTTTGAGGATAAGTTCTCTTTTGCCCTTATTTGGCCTATTTCTTCAAGCTTCCCACCACCCCAACCCATCACATTTCCAGGATCAAAATGAAAATCCATTGCAAAGTATTTAGGAGTTGAAAAATCTCTGCATTACTAGGAATTAAAAGAGTAGCAGTTAAGATAACTATGTAGTGTGCATTATTTGTAATGCTATTGTTGCACTTATTTATCGTTCTAAGATAGAACCTAAGATCCCTCTGTTTAAGCTTTCTACAAGCACGGGAATAAAAACTGTATTTTCACTAGAGACCTTACAGTCTAAACACAGAGATACAAGAAATAGGATACTATGAGAAAATAACAAACACACACACACACAAAAAGATAGTGTGATAGGGAGAGATTTCAAGCCAGCCTAACTTGTCAACTCATGTAACAACATAAGAGAATTGTAAGGAGGGATGCTTTGGGAATAGTAAAAGACTCCTAACCTTCAAACAAAGCATGGGAAAAAGTTTTAAAAGAATGGCTGGAAAGTTAATAAATGAGCAATAGAAGTTGGACCAAGCTTTTTAATTAAGAATATGAAATAATTCCTAGCATGAGAGCATGTTGCAGAAAACAGTGAGAATACAGAAGGAAAATATAGAATCACAGAATTGTAGGGATTGGAAGGGACCTCTAGAGATGATTGAGTCCAACCCCCTGCCAAAGCAGCTCCCTAGCCCAGGTTGCACAGGTAAGGTCCAGGAGGGTCTTGAATGTCTCCAGAGAAGGAGACTCCACCACCTCTCTGTGCAGCTGTGCCAGTGCTCCGTCACTGCACTGTGAAGAAGTTCCCATGCACACTTGTGCGTAACTTCCTATACATCAGTTTGTGGTCATTTCCCCTTGTCCTATCACCACACACAGCAGAGAAGAGCCCAGCCTTGTCCCTTTGCTTCCCACTTCTTAGATATTTACATAGTTCTCAATGAATGGCAGCACAGCCTTCCAGCGTGTCAGCCATTCCGCACAGCTTTGCATCATCAGTACAGATGACAAAACAGAACAGAAGCTGTTTTGAAGTAGAAAGATGTTTTGTGCAGTATTAAGAATCCTTATTCCTATTTCTTTCTGGCCAACTATGTATGTAGATAAGGACTGTAACAATTTATGGATTTACATTTTATAGAAGGTTGAGTATTTGAATGCATACAGTGCCTTATGCTATTTTTAGTTCAACTTCACACACACACAAAAAGCCCAAACTGAGTTTATAGTATGAATATTTATCACTATTGTACGTTATAAAATCTATACCTGGGCTCAAATCTAGGTTGGCATCCTGAAAATTCTGTCAGTTATACAGAATTTTACTGAATAGAAAACATGATCTGGTGAAACATTTCCTGGAAAATATTGGCAAACATACATGCATTTGAGATTACTATCAGAAACTCTGATTTCTGTCATTTCATCCTCTTATAGTAGATAAACAAATAAATTTGGAATTTAAAATTTTCTCAATCACTATTTGCTCTGATCATTTCTCCTTTGGTTAGCCCCATTTATTATTCAACTTAAAACAATGAATCAAAAGTAAGACACCCTGGCATATGTATCGATTATTCTTTCTACAATGTAGTACTGCCACTGTTGGGGTTTTTTTGTTTGTTTGTTTGTTTTAATATAAATTATGCATTTGAAAGGATTGCATTGTTAGGCTAGATTAAGAGAAGACATTTGGAAATACTTAAGTCATCATGCAACTTCAGAATTTAATGTTTATCACGGTTACTTGAGCTTGATGCAATATTAATAATAATGTAAAACAACACACCTTTAAACATATGAGGGTTCCTCCAAAAGTAGTGCCTCCTATTTTATGATAATGTCCCACAACATCAGTAGCAGATGTTAGTGATATGGCAGTAGAGATTGTACCACCAATATTTCATTATAATTTGTTGCTATGTGATGGATGGCAGCAGAGGTGCAGTCTGATACATGATACCCTCCATGAAAGTGCATCTGAAGCAAAGACATGTCATTACATTCCTAAATGCTGAAAAAATTACTCCCATTGACATTCAACAATGCTTACTCAGCATTTATGGAGACCAAACAGTGGATGTGAGCACAGTCATGTAGGTAGTGCATTTCAGCAGCAGTGACTGTGATATGAAAGACAAGCCATGCTCCATATAGCCATGTAGAGCTGTCATGATACAATGCACATATCACCTGAATTATGACAAGAAAACTGTGTATGGAGCTCCATGTAAGGCAGTGTTGGACTATTGCGAAGTTTGAGCTAGGTGGGTGATACAAGTGCACACACAGGTTAAACCAGCGTGAGGTTGAAGGGTGACAGTGTCCTGGATCACATTATTCTTGGTTACAAGATGTGGTGTCACTATTAAAAGTCAGAGTCAAAATAGTAGTCCATGAAGTAGCAACACGTGAATTCCCCATCAAAGAGAAAGTTCCAGACACAGACCTCAGCAGGTAAGGTGGCATGAACTGTTGTTTGCGATAGGAAAACAGTGATCCTCCTGGATTTCCTGGTATCCAGACAAACCAGTTAGTCAGGCTGCTAGATTGCAACACTGACTAACTCAAAGGCTCAAGCTTCCAGAGTCAGGCCAGAGAAGGAGACAACCTTTCTGCTTTAAGATAAAAAAGTCTAGACTCCATATCAGTTTGAAGACCATGGAGCACACTGCCAATCTTGGCTGGACTGTACTACCACATCCTCTGTATAATCCAGATTTGGCACCTTTAGACTCCCATTTGTTTGGACTGATGAGAAATGGACTGTGTGGGCAACATTTTCCCAGCAATCACAACATCACAGCAGCTGTGAAACAGTGGGCCAGCTCCACTGGTGTGGATTTGTATATTTGCAGGCTCATCCCTGGTGAAAATAAATAGCTACAGGTGGTAACCATGGAGAAAAATGCTCTTTTGTAGCTGTCAATTTAATCTATCTTGTTACTGTGCTCTTTGTATCTATTGTAGTTTCCAGGAAAAAAAAAAAAAGAAGGCATTACTTTTGGAGCTATCTATGTATTATGGGCTGTTTTTTTTTAACCTTTATTTAGATTTAAATTAAACTGAGTTAAAAATGTTTCCTCAACTTCTTAGTATTAGAATAGGTAAATAAATGAGTTACATCTCTCCAAAAAAAGTTAGCAATAGTCCTAAACATGGGAAGTAAGAGCACATATGAATTAGATACCTGTGTAATCACATAAAGGTCTTTTTTCTTTTGTAGATTATATAAAAACTGATCCTCTGTCACAAGTCATCTTTAATTCTTCCAACATGACTCTCCCACTGTTTCTTTGGAAGTGTTATCCTTCCATTCCACAGCAACTCGAGCATATATGAACTAAAAATGAACTCATCTTCATTTTACCATAACTGAGTATACCACAGTTTGATCTTTTCTAGATACATACTACAGATGTAGAATGAATTTGCTAGCCTTGTTAGAATTAGCTAAATTTGTAACTCTTTTTTTTTTTTTTTTTAATCTGGAATACACTATTCATCTTTACTGCACAGTTAAACCTGGACCTTAATTTCCAGTTGCCACTGATGATATTGCCACTCCCATAAATACCTTTCTCACTTGATTCTTTTATTGCCTCACATTGGGATTGTCCAATGCCAATATGAGAATTCCAAAGTGAATATGTGGAAAAGTTAATTTTTCAACTTCTTTTGGCCACCAGGATGTTTTAGAGCAGGGGAACACACTAATGTTTTGTCACTCTGACAGTACTTCCAGACTATGAAACAATCAATGGAGGATTTAACCCTTCAGATACACTTTTTAAGTTGATGGCTCATATCTGGACATGATCAAATCATAACCAGGTACTCATACTGAGAGTTAAGACTAACAGATAACATATACATACACTGGATACTGCTGGAACATAAACTTTTGAACTAAAACTCATTCAAATACATGTTGCATCTTTTCATATTGTTCTAGACTGTTGCTTGGATTAAGAGATATCATTACACTTGGAAGATCAAAGTCTTACTGTTAAGCCTCCTTTAAAACAAAAGGGAGAAAATTACCTTTATTTAAATTAAAATGTAGAATTTATTTATATGACAGCTGGAACACTGTTCCTGAGTCTGAAGCAGTGCATTTAAATAAAGAAGAAATAGAAAGAGTTCAGATGAAAGCAACAAGAATTAATTATCCAAAACGTAAGAAAAAATGAACAAACAAAAAAAAAATCCCTAAGATCTTCTTTTTCAAAATAAGAAAAGAACAAGTTGGGATTGTTTGAGAGTAGAAAAGAGTTAGAATATGATTAAGGAACTCCAATATGTAAATTTGCTACAGGAAGCAAAATAAGTTCACTGTAACCCCTGTGCAAAAAAAAAAAAAATAATAACACGCTAAAGAAACTTTCAGGAAGCCAGGCTTCGTATCAGAAATCAGGAAAAATATTTTAATGGCAAGGCTTGTGAAACACTGGAATAGATTATTTGAATAAGTAATCACAACAAATCTTTAAAGACAAAAGTCAGCAAGCACCCATTAAAACAAACTATTGATCTTTGTTTTGAAGGAAGAATGAGAGGGTGGGTATGAAACCTTCTTGGACTCCTTTTCAGCTGTATGATACTGATATCATATATCAGTACGATTTGTTGTGGGATATTGACTTGGAATAAAGGTCTCAAGTCAGTTTCTTCATGCAGGTGATCACTTGTTTCTCATGCAAACATCTAGTTATGTATCACCTAACTACTCTGATTTAGTCTGCAGCTTCCTTATTTAATAGTTTAATAATAATTACTTTCAGGATTAGGCTATATATAGACAATGTTTAGTCTAGTCACACTGTATAAGACTTTGCTTGCAAAGAACAGTGGCTCACTAACTGGTTCCTAGGCCTTTAAACAAGACAACACTAGCAACAGTTGATAACAACACAGTATTCCAGATGTAGTTTTTAATGGAAGAGTTCAAAAGGAATTAATTTCATATTGTTTACCTTCAAAATCCTAAATGTACCCAAGATCATTAATCCTTTATCTGCACTTAATTATCTTTTGTGTTACTTTTGGTGTTTTGTTGTTGACCTTAGTTGTGGGAATTTTTTTTTGAGACATTTAATGTTAGATCATTGTTAATAATTAGAGTAACCATCCTGCACATACTGCATGAGAATGTTTACTTCAGAGTAGTTTGTGTAGAGTTAACACAAAATAATTGAATAAGCTTCTCCAGTTCATCTGTTCTGTTTCCAATAACAATTTATGCTTGTTCAAATGCAAGAACTCAGGACAAATGCACAGCTGCCAGCCTGACAAGCCACTAAACATGAAAAAGTAACATTCTCCAATTTCATTTATACAAATTCCTTACGTTTAAATCATCTGACATACACCAGGTAAAGGATATGAGAAAAAAAAAAATCATGATGATGTTTTGGATGCTGAGAACTGAACTGCCACTTAGACATGTTTTCTAAAATGGGACATACAATGTAGACCACGCTAACTGAAAATGATACAGAGGTAAAACAGCAAGCATCAGGTGTTTACGAAGTTTCTACTCTTAACAAAGTAGCTCCCATTCAAAACACTGTCATCTGATAGAAGTTACAAGCATCTGTGCTTCAGATAAAACCAATATCTTTAAAATGCATGGAATCTCTGCTATAGGCAATCGCTCTCTGTCGGTGGGTACATGATTGCCCTTTTCACAACCTTTTTAAAGATGCATAAAGCAAGACTCCAACCCTTCCAACCCTCACCCCCCCCCCCCCCCCCCCCCCCCCCTTCAAACTCGCAATAAGAAAAGATGCCAAAAAGACAGAGTTCAGTGAAGCAGCCGTTTGCCCCTTGGGCTGCCTGTAGTATACTCACCGCGGCGGGTTAGTTTTGGAGACTTTCTTCCCCTCCCCCTGCACAGTAAGGGAGAGTGGAGAGTAGTTAAATTTGAACTTCCCTGCTTTTGTTAGCATGAGTCACCACCTTAACATTATCTCAACTGTAGACTTTTATCTGTGAATATCTAAGCCCTGTCTTGTGGAAAACTAATTACTGAGCCACTGAGAGGCTTCATAATGTCCTGCATTTAAGTCCTGAACATCATACATAATGCATAGGAAGCAGTCTCTGCACTCTGATTACAGAACACTGTCATTAAGAGAGCAAATTAAAGATGTGAATAATTCACTGGCTGAGCTTATTGTCAGTGCTGCATTGTGAAATTAGAATTTCTAATAAGTACTGCAATTTTTTTAACCCAATTAACACAGAGAACATCTTGAGTCTGATTAGTACAATAAAAATTATTACCTTATTCTTTTGCTTCACAACAGCCAAATTAAATACTGTACTTAATTATGCAGCATTCATTGCTTCTGTGCTAGAAATAATAACAAAAAAAAATCTCACTATTGCTTTAATAAGACTTCCAAGATTTAGAATACAACTGAAAAATAAAGCACACAAATCTCTAACCACAATTTCATAATTGCAAAGTTACTGTCTTTTTTTAAAGACTTTGCAAATATCAGCAGTTGACCATGATGTCACTGCTGAGGTCTTCTCTGGAAACAATACTGCATTAAAAACAAACAAACAAACAAACATAAAATGACCCCCGGAACGAGCTCTGAATATACATTGTGAATTAACTTTCTCTAGATTCATGTGAGGACAGAAAAAATACATGCACACTAACTGACTTGAAACCAAACACACAAATATATAAGCATCCATACATATATTGTAAAAAAAAAAAAAAAAAAAAAGCTTAAAACATGCTATCCAAAAGCAAGAGCTGAACCAGCTCTCTTACCTCAGTTCCCTCTTGGCATGGGATAGATCACATCCTTTCATCCTAGAAAGGAGGAAAGTCCAGTTCAACATCCAGCATGTTGATTTCCCCACACACAGTGCCTGCTGCCATGTTAAATAAAGAAAATGATCACTGAGGATGCAGCTTTTGTCTCCAAATATTTTTATGCAGCCTTTTAGTCTCCAGGACCCCGGGAACGTTCACACATCTGGCAGCAGACACCACTGGCTGCAGCTGCTGCAATGATATTTTCCTCATCCCTATTTCAATTCTATCTCTTATTTCTTCCCCATCTTGGGGAAGTTTAATCACTGAGCACAGGTGGGAAAAAAAAAAAGAAGAAAAAAGTGGCATTGTAATCATGAGCTTCTTTTTTTTTTTTTTCCTAGAGACATGGACTGCAGCAAACACCTTGCATCTTTGTCTAGTTATTTTAGCATATGTGCATGAGAAGAAAGAAAAAAAAGAGCCTGAAAATTATTCAGGCACAATGCAATAGACATAAAGAGAGACAAAAAGACAGAGAGGGAGAGAAAGAGGGAGAATGAGGCAGAGAGAGGAGAGAGAGGAAATGCTGAGAGGGAGAGGGGGCTGTCAGTACAGATAAATCTGCATATGGAAATCAGGGTTATCCTGGGTACAGTTTTATTTAACCATGATGTACTGTTTTTTTAATTAGACAGGAATTTAGTGGAGGAAATGAGGGATTCTTACACACGCAAGAGCAAATGAAGCATTTTTAAAGGCAGGAGTTTCCACAGCAAGCTGCAGCACTCACAGCAAAACTTTTTATAGCAACTTTCTGGTGAGGAACAGAAGTTTCACACACTGCTGAAAATTTATACATGCACAAAAGCAAAACTGGAAGGGCAGCTTGAAATGAAATGAAATCGAGACAACCCACAGTAATGCAATCATTATTGTAAAGAAGACCCAGAGGCCACCAATTCCACGATACGTAATTTAAACTAAGTTTATGGTAGGCACAGGCTTTAGGACTTTTGTCCCCAGTAGTTCCCCTGCGCTGTGGTGGTTTTCACAGCCAATGAAGACTTCTCAGGCAACGAGACCAGCCAGTGACCAGCTTGGATTTCAGATATACAACAGTGTAAAGCTTGTGTTTGGTGAGATCAGTGAGCTGAGCTGTGAGTAGCACCTGATCAATATGGAAAGGAAGGACAGAGGCAAGAAGTCCCGGACATTCTTCATGCCTGGGGCTGCTGGGATGACTGTGGTGGCAGAGGTGACAAATGAGGTTCTGGCATTGCATAGTCCAGGACAGGCTAGAGTAAAGGAAACCAGAAAGAGATAGTGGGGAAAAAAAAAACAAAAAACAGGAAAATGGGAGCGGCAGAGCGCTGTAGGGGTTCACTAGAAGATGAGACATGGCCAGAATCAATTGGCGGTGGCTGCCTAGCAAAGCAGTGACATTAGACTTGAGGTCACTGACGAGAGCGCAGCCAACAGCAGCAGGCCCGCGGCGACGGGCTGCCAAGAGGCAGAGAAGATCCGGGCAGCGGGGCGGGACGACGGGGAGCAGGAGGAGGGGCGGCCGGCGGCCAATCGGCGGCGCGGCGCCTGCGCAGTGCCGGGCTGGCGGTGGCGCGCGGGACGCGCGGATAGTGTTCCGGAGCGGAAGAGGAGCAGCGGCGGCGGCGGCGGCAGATTCCGGCTGCTGCCCGCAGGTATTGGGCGGTGCGATGTGGCCCTTTGTACCTCTGCCTTCCCGCTCTGCTCCTTCGGGACCGCTGCAGGCGGCGGCTCGCGCTGCTCCGGCCCCGGCTTGTCCCGACCTGGCAGGGAGGCCTGTGGGCAGGCGCGGCGGGAACTCGCCTTAGTGGGGAGGGAGGAGGCTGAAGGCAGGGCGTGGGGCAGTTTGGATCCCTTTGATTTGAGCAAGCGTTCGTTAAAGCGGCAGTGAGTGTTGCTGTGCCTTTTAATGAAGCTGATGGAGCCTGTTTCCTTTGCCTGCCTGCTTCTGCTGTGCCTGCGCGTAGCTAAACTCAGTGTTTAATGCTTGTAGTTATATTGTTTGCGTATTATTGCAGAACGCAGTGGTGCCTGTTGCCTAGTTCTCTATGCAGTGAACTTTTGGCCATGACCTTCCTTCTCAGAGTCAAAACAAAGAAGTTCTGACTTCTTTTACTTTTATGAAAACTCAAGTCCTGCTATATCAGGATCAGCCCTACAGTCATCTTCTAAACTTTAACACTTCAGGGTTCCATAATTATCACCTGAGGTATATTTACTGCTCTGGAAGAACTTGAGCTGTGGTATTGCTTTAAAGTTGTGACCAGCTGGGAGCTTGTAATGCAGGATGTGTTTTCATCGGGTGGCTTGTGCCGGAAGAGACCTTTTAGACTGTGTAGTTCCACCCACCTCCCTGCCATGGGCAGATGCTTTCCTATAGCAGTTAACTCTGTTCACAGAGCAACTTGTAATTCACTTCTGCCACTTTTTACACTGGTGCTAACACAACTTTGTGACAAGTCAATTTAGTCTGGATATAAGTTCTTTATTTTTTGCAGCAAAGGCAGTGAAGCGCTAGAACAGGTTGCCTAGAGAGGTTATGAAAGCCCCATCCTTGGAGATGTTCATGGTCAGGCTGGATGAGGCTCTGAGCACCCTGATGTAGCTGCAGGTCTCACTTACATTCATTGCAGGGCAATTGGACTAGATACCTATAAGGGCCCCTTACAACTCGCATAATTATATGTCTTTGTGATAATTTAAAGAACTGAAACAGAAGAAAATGAGTGTACTTTTTGTAGGATTAGCTTTTTGATTATATAACTTGCTGAACCTGTATTGATTGTGGAAGGTGAAGTTGCTCAAAACATCAGAATTATGTGGCAAGGCATGGGACAATGACTATCTTCTTGGTAGTTTCTCTTGGTGTTAGTTAGGCTGATATTGTCCTCGTTTGTGCTGGTGGATTGTGAAGAGCTGTAATAATGAAAAAATTGTTTGAAGAAATGCCGAGGTTTTTAATTTTAATTATTAATTATCTGTTTATTTTCTGGATTAGATGGAAACAGAGGATGATGACTTTATGGATTCTTTCACACCTCCACTTCTCAGTGACAGGCTGCAGATGGCAATGGAGGTGGAGATTGAGAAGTCAAAGCCTTCTTGTTTTTCCTGCATTTTTGACAACCAAAATGGAGGGAGAAGCTTCTCTGCAGAGTCTTACTTAGCAAGTGGGTCTCTTAAGAGGTACGGTTTGTTGGTTTTTCTTTTCTTTCAGAGTTTCAATTGTAATATCTTTTTAAGATGTTCTTTCCACTATTGTTTTATACCTCTAAATGCTGACAGCATTTCCAAATGAGTTTATTCTTGAGCTTTTATGATCCGAGATCAGCTTTGTGGTGTACCAGACCAGGGAAGGTACAAGGGAAGGGAAACAATTTTACTGATATTCTCCTTTGATCAGAGTTCTGGGTGCACATTCTAGTACTGTGAGCTTATTTTAAGATACAGTAATGGACCTGACACTGACTTCTTAAAGTTCTTGTAGACAACACACTTCAAAATTGGTCTGGGTAACAACATCTGAGACTTCTTAAATTTTGGATGAGACTGTATCATTGCTTTTTCCAATTTTATGCTCTCCTGGGTACTGTCCCTTTTGTTTTCCATGTGACAGAAGCAAATATGCTTTGCCCAGTTTTCCAACGCCTCTGATATGGTCTGTTAGTGCTTTATTTAATTCCATCTTTCTCAGAGCAGAACCTTTGTGTTCTTTCTGGATTTAAAGTTCAGAAGTCATGTGTGTAACGTTTTTTTTAATGTGATATTTTAAAATGTTGCTTTATTTAATACCTTCTCTCTGTGATCCACCTTTAGTTTTCTGTTTCATTTGTTGATCGTGCAGGGGCTGTCTTGCTTTTGTGCAGAAACATAATTTTTCCTTCTAGCTTTCTTTATACTTTTGTACCCACTTGCATGTTTTACTTTTATTATTTTTTTAACCTTTACTTCAGCAAGCTAATTTGTAAATCCTTAAATAGGGTTAAAGCCCTGCCTCCCCCAGTCTCTACCTTATTACTCAGTCTCTACCTTATTACTCTTACTTTCATTCAGAGTATGTTCATTCATGTTGATGTCAAGTATAGGAGTGTGAGAACCTATGTCTTTGTGAATGGATCAGTAGTAGATTCCACAGTGACAAAGAATGCATGACAAAACAATTTCATATGAAAACTCACTCAGGAACTTGTACAGGTTTACCAAGTCACTTTGGCCATGATAATTCTGTTCTGTCCTTTATTCAACTTATCTACTTGCATTGTAAACTACTGAAAAAGCTTGCATGTGAGAGACTCCTCTGTCTTCATTACCTGGATCATGGTTAAGTGGACTTAATTGCTACAGGTTTCAAAACAGTACAATGTGTAGGCAGTTACCAAGAAAGCTACAGATGTTGTGGGAGACTGAGTCAATTATTCAACAGATGCTCTTTTTATCTCTCATTGGGAACTGTACTGGGAATAGGGCATAGTTCAAGCACAAAAAAGTTTGGTTGTAATATAATGAGAAATAAGTGTTTGCCCAGAATCTCTTCTTTGTTTTTAAAATAGACATATTTCTTAAATCTTAGTGAATTGAGCTGAATTATTTTATGTAAGTTTGAGGGAAAATTCTGAAATAGTTTTTTAAATCTTTGTTGTTTTTATTATACATTTGCTGTACTTCTGTAAGCAGTCTTGAAGTGCGCTAGTGAAACATTTTTATATTTACACAATCGGTCTACTGAGAAAATATTTCAGGAAAAATGTATACCCTGTAGCTGATTATTAATCCTGAGACAGGTTCTGAGCATAAGTTTACAGTGGTATGTGTTATCTAATGCACTGGCCTCTTTTGTTAAGGACCATTTGTATGTTATGCCTCAGGTTGGCCCCTCTGTAAGATGTTAATTTTCCTTTATTTCTAAAATGTATCGTGCCCTGTGGCTGGACCATGTTTTTACAGTGTTGAAGCTAAAATTTGTCTTATTTTATATATTATATTGCTATAAAAGGTATAAGTCTCTTGAAAGCACTGCTACACCTTCTTATCTGTAGTATTGGTATTGCCATTACATTTATAAAAATCAGCACTTTAGATTTACTTGGTTTACTACTGAGAAGCATTGGATCTGTTTTACAGGGTTTTGCTGAGACTGGATCCTTCTCCAAATGACTATGAAGAAGATACAGTAGAAATATTTGGTTTTCAGTGGGTTACTGGAACTGCATTGGTTGAGTCCTGTGAACTTCTCTTTGGATTACTTAGGTATGATGTTAAGTGTATTTTATGATACACTTTCAGATACAGTTACTCAGTGTTTGATTAATTCAGTGTTGGTGTTTATTCTGGTCAATGCAAATACACAGATCACCAGTGCCTACTGATTATCCTCAGGTTATACGACACGCAGGGAGGATGGATGGAAGAGGCTTTCCTATGATTCTGCAAACATGCATGATATATTCCACCACTCCATCATAGTAGATTCTTCCATCCCTTTACAGTATGGCCAAGAGAGTCATGTGAAACGTCATTAATGAAGTCTGGTTGTTGAAATATGATGGTGTAGATGACAGGAGGTGTATTAAGACAGTATTAATTAGCTTTACTCATTTGACACAAAATTCTTCTCTGTGGTTTCAAAAATGTGATAATGAAGCAGGCAGGTTAACTTAGTTAAAAGTAATGCTGTATCCCATTTAGCATCCAATCTGATCTGCAGAGTAACTGTTTGTTGACTTAATGTTGCTGTGGAGTGAGATAGCGATGTAGTTAATCTCTTGAATGGAATCAAACTCTCTTTGTAATATAAACCCCTTTGTAGTTACCTTTGAATTGTAATAGGGATTAACATTTAAAAAAAAGAAAGAAAAATACCAATAAAATATATTATGCCTTAATTTATTCAAGCTGTACATGTTTTAAAAGGTACTGAGCTGCTAGCAGTAATGGATTTCAGCTAACTCTTTGCTATAAGAATTTAGTTGCTAAGCTGTCTTTTGATATGACAAGTCTCTGCAAAGATCTTATATCTTTCAGTTCATTTTTTTCAGTTATAAAATAGGATGCTTTCATTTGTACACCATTTGACAACTGGAAGTAGGAAAACTCCTCTTTCCAGTGTAATAATCTCTCATTTTGGAGGTTTTGCTGATTCTTGAAAACAAGGTGACTGGGAACAGTTCAAGTTATAAAGTGCAGATCATATCTACATTAAAACTCATGCTAGTCTTTTTTCTTAAGGGTCCACAATATTGAAGATTGCTATTTGACATTTAAAAAAAAATTAATACAGTTATATTATAGAGCATAACTATAAGTTAAAAACAGTAATTGTGCGGTAAAAAGAATTCTTACCTGTAATTTTTTTCATGTGACTGAATATGTGAGTCACAAGATTAACAGCTATTGAGCATCAATCTTGAAGATAAATAAGAAATTCTAACTTCACTTTGTAAGTTGTGACGTCTTTGTTATGCTACTCATGCTCCATTTTGGTTTTACTTTATGAACTCACTATATTCCCTGTTCAGTCAACTTAGTAGAGAGCTCTTCTTTTCATTTCCATACCTTCTGACTGTTTTTAACCTTCAATCTCCAAAGCCCTTTCTTAAAGTCCTCCAGCTTTAGATTTCTTTTTTAAATGATTAAAATAACTGAGAATTTCACACAGAAATTCAGCTTTGATTACTTTCAACTACTTAAGACAAAAACAAAAAACACTTAGGTTGTTGTCATGGTTTTATAGAAGCAAGGAAAAGCTAAAGGAGGTAATTTTAATGTGTGATAGCCTGTTATATGCAGTTTACAACCTAAATTTTTGAATCTTTGTGGGCATTTACTAATTTCCACAAAGTTTAGTTTTCAAGAACATTTGATCTAGGTTGGATTCAGTTCCACCGTTCTTGAATCTCTCAGTAGTTGCTGCTTTGACTCTGTAAGAATAGAGCAGACAGCTCCTTTCTCAATTTATGCAACATTTTCTTTTGTGGTCTGTCTTATCCTTTTGTGCTTTTCATGTATTTGGTTTAGTACCACGTTATCTCTGGAGACAGTACTTGAAGACCACTTGAAAATAACAGTTGCTATGGAATATGGCAGAGTACTTACCTACATTTTTCTTTATTTTCATTTGCTGTAGAAATTAGTAGCAACTTCTTTAAAAAAAATACTCTTTCCACCCTCTAAAATCGAATTGAATTTTTAATTTTTCTGGACACACTACTAATCTGCTTTAACTGTTACTGTTAATCCTTTGTGCTTAAGTTAGGCGGTAGACCACCCTAAGAAAAAAGAAGGAAAAACTGCTGGTAGAATTTCATAATACTTGTGCACATGTGAATTAATTTAGTGTGTGTTTGCCATGAAGGCTAACTTTCAGGTTTATCCTGTGATCAAATATAAAGCTGAATTATATTTACGAGGAATGGCTTTAGAATTTTTCTTTGTGTGTTTTTGTTTGTTTTTCTCTCCTATTTGGCTATTTTTATTTGTTGTTACTGTATGTAATGTTTTTAAAAAGAAGAAAAAACTCTATCCATTGTCATCCCTGCATGTTTAGATGTGCTTGTAGTCTTCCACCAATACCATCTTCCAGTTTACATTTGTGTAAGTTTTTCAGAAGTGCTAAGTGAGCCATACCTCACTGTTCTATTTAAAACCTTGCTAAAATGTAGTCAAATAACTTCAAACTATATAAATATTGTAAACTTTCTGTATCTTTTAAATTAGGCAACAAATATACAGACTGGAAGACCTAGTAGAGACGAATTCTTCTAACTTCAGTAAGTTGAACATATTTCATTTGATGCAGGGGTAAATATCTGTCTATGTTCTCATTATAGATCTGTATTATCACATTTGTGTTTCAATTCTTGACAGAGGGCTCATAGAGCGTGCCACAGAGCAACATATATCCACCATAAATTGCAGTAAGTGTACAAATGTAGACAATCAAGTGATGTATGGTGGTGTGAAAATAGATACCTGATTTGGCAAAGTGGAAATGCTGTGAGTCATTTGGGACCAGGTCTGCTTGTTTAGAAGGTGCTCAGGACAATCCTGACCTCACTGACTGTAGAGGGGAACTTTGTATTAATTTAACTTGAGCTAGGATGTCAGTCCTATGTTAGGATGTAACAAAACTGTTAACACGTTTAATTAAAAATTTAAACTTGCATCAGAAAAATGCTAGTAACTATTTAAGTTATGAAGGTAGTGGTTTGAGACTTTTTCCAGTTTTCTTTTGGCTTACTTTTTAAAAAGTTGGTTATATTTCCTTAGTTTGGAGTTATTTACAAATGTCATTTATATTGGCAGTAGCAATGATGAAATGTGATCGCTACAAAGCACTGTGTTTGAATTAAATACTAAGGCATGAGTCGCAGTATGTTTCAGAGAGATTATTGCTGCCTTGGGCTTATTGTAAATTTGAAGGCTGAATTATGTAGCAAGTTGCGAAGTTCAGTAATTACTCAGAAATAAACTGTCTGCAGTATCATCTTGGTATAGATGCTGGGAATACCAAGGTAACTGTCCTTCCCTGGACAGTGGAGAACATGACAGAGATTTTGACCATGTTTGTTAGTACTTAACACTTTTCAGTGGGGTCTGCTCAAACCCATTTGTTGTTCCTGTTTGTTATGCTCTTATCAATGATCACCTCATCCTTGATCAGGCACAATGTTGCAGACTGACTGAATGCTAGTCATGAGTGTATACATACTATGAAGTATTTAAAGGACTGCTTTTACCTAGTATGCACTAAGTTTTATTTTTCTCCAAGCAGAAAGCTACAAAACGTGTTTTTTTTTTCCTTTATGTATGTGCCTGTAATGATAAGGAAGTTGCTGTGATGATATTTGGAAATTGCTGTTTGTTAACAGATATTTACCAAATTGACCTCAGAAAAGAGAATGGCTTTTCAGTGGTCTAGTTTATTTACTGTAGAGAATGCAAGATACGTTTGTCACTGTGGGCACATCTGCTTTAAGCTGTTGATCTCTTTTACTTTAGGTCAAGCTGCCAACTTACACTCAGAAGCAGAGAAAATCAGACATATGTGCATAGGGTTTTTGCAGTATGTGAAAGTTTTTATCTTCAGGTGAGATTTGTGCACTATTTACTTAAATACTAAGCTTTGTGTAGCTGTATGTTATCCATATTCTCATTTGTGCTTATTTAGGTATCTGGAACCCCCTAAAATGGAAAACAGTGGAGTACTCCACCCATATGAAGAACTAGAAGCTAGGTTCCCATCTATGTTGGTGGAAGAGCTTCATTCTTTGACCCTGCACATTGGTCACCTATGTGAGCTCCCTGCTAGCGTCCTGGCAGCATTTACCATTCAACAACAAGCAAAGGTGGATGGCTTTTATAGTTGTAAATTTCTTTTGTAAGAATACACATTCAGTTTGATGAATTTTGTCTGAATAGGAAGTAATATTTCTTCAGAATGTTATTGGAATTGATTTTTCTTCATTTTTCACTTTATAAACTCAGTGCCATTCCGTTCTTGGCCCGCACAGCTAAGAAGCTTTGGATTTTATATTGTTTTGGTTTCTTTTTTAATTTATCTTTGCTTGATAGGTTTTTAGAATTCTTCCTGCAGCATACGTACAGTAATATAGGTAAATAAGTAGGCTTGAATTAGTGTAGCATGTTTTAAAAAAATCCTTCATAATGGCTAGAATTTCTGAGCATCAAGTAGGAGGGTCTCTTTTTAAAAAATAGAATCTGAAACATAATTTAAAATAAGAAATGATCATGCATATTGAGAAAAAAAGTGCAGGAATAAGAATAATAGTAAAAGTTATAGAGGAAACAGACCTGGGTTGATTGGTTGATGCTGAGCTGAATGTGAGCCAGCAGTGTGCCCAGGTATCCTAGAAGGCCAAAGGCATCCTGGCTTGTACCAGAAATAGGGCAGCCAGCAGGAGCAGGGAAGTAATTATCCCTCTGAACTCAGCGCTGGTGAGGCTGCACCTCTATTACTGTGTTCAGTTTTGAGATCCTTACTGCAAGAAAGACATCGAGGCCCTATCCAGAGAAAGGCAACAAAGCTGCTGAGGGTTCTGGAGCACAGGCCTTATGAGGAGTGGCTGAGGGAGCTGGGATCGTTCAGTGTGAAGAAGAGGAAGCTCAGGGGAGACCCTGTTGCTCTCTTTAACTACCTGAACGGAGGTTATAGTGAAGTGGGGGTCAGCCTCTTCTCTAGTGTAACTAGCAATAGGACAAGAGGGGATGACCTCAAGTTGTGCCAGGGGAGATTCAGATTGGATGTCAGGAAATACTACTTTTGTGAAACAGTAGTCAGGCACTGGAATGGGCTGCTCAGGGAGGTGGTGCAGTCGCTGACCCTGGAGGTGTTCAGGAAATGTTTAGACATTATGCCGTGGGACATCGTTTAGAGAGAACTATTGGTGGACAGTTTTTCTGGACGATCTTATAGGTCCTTTCCAACCTTAGTGATTCTATGATTCTAATTTAGTATTAAATGCATGTGAAGTATGCACATACACAAATCTTAGAGGTGCATATGTTTATAGTAACTAATGCTCTGAAGAAGATAATTGCAAGGTATTTCAATCTTTATGTTGCATAAACTTATATCTGGAGAATGATCCACCAAGAAGCATTATGAATCTTTCTGATCATTTAGCTTGTCAGTGGGACTTCTGATGACAGAAACTAATTTGAAGCAATCTTTAGGGAAGAGAGTAGTGAAATTTTGGAAATGCTTTAAAAGTATACTTTATATTAGCAGTCTGCGGGTTACCTAATATTCTGCTTGAAAAGCATCAAGACAGTGTGTTTAAATTAGAGTTTGGATCATGTTAAATACTTTACAGACATCCTCTACAGATAGGTTTAATTGTCATGAAGGCATTTATTTTGTTCTTTTCCCTTTGAATGACATGTTTATATGTTGTAGTTTGTTCATAGATATATTTTGCCTGCAATAAACATAATTGATATGCTCATTTTCAGAAGTATCATTAATGCAGTATCCAGAGTTCACTAAATAAGCACTTAAAAATACATACATTTATTTATTTGTATCACAGATCTTTCCACCATCATGGCACTTACTACACCTCCATTTGGATATCCATTGGCTAGTGCTGGAAATTCTTCATGTGCTAGGTGAAAAAATGATGAGTAAGTATGCAGGGCTTTTTTAAAACTTAGTCTTGTTTATGTTATTTATTTGTATTTCTTGTCTTAATTCATCCAGAGTAATTTATTACTTTCAGTAGTTTTTAAGCATAGCTATATTTAATTGTTTAAATTCAAATTTAGTGAAGGCAGTTTTTTCCTTTTCAAGCCTTATGAAAAAGTTTGGCCTGTGCATCTTTATTTAATTGTGCAGCAAGTCTGTGTGATTCAGCTTTCCTTCATTTAGCTTAAATGGATCAAAATAGTATTAGTAGTTTGTTTTATCAAAACTTGACCAAGATTACAGTTTGTTTTTAACTACTGCTTGCAATTTACTAGATGCTTAATGTCAAGACACCTTTTGACATTGCAAATGAAAATTATACAGTCCACAATGTATAACAATGAACAGTAAACAAAGTATGAAATGTTTCAAAGGATGGACCAGAACAAAGAATCCAGAGCAGGGAATCCATATTGCTAACCATATATTAAAGTAAGTAGGTGCTGGGCAAAGGAAGAAGGTTTAGAGGCCTTTGTTTTAAAAACAAAACCAACCAAACGAAAAATAATAATTTTAATGGATTTTAAAAGAGGAGAAAAATTGGTAAGATATTCATAGAAACTAAAAAATAATATCATAGAATGCAACTGTAGTAGTTCAGGTGGCTGAAGAATTGTTAAAATACAGAACATTTCTATTTTCTCTGTGAAAATTATGTATGTTATGATTCATTTCCATGCTAGCAAAATCACAATAATGTGTTTTCTCCTGTAGTCAGTCCTAGTGCAACAAAAATGTTCTTATCATATTAATTATCTAAAAGTTCCATGTTGCAGTAGTTGGAGTAACACTGAGGTCTAGAGAGAATGCACTGTATGTCTGGGCAAAGTAATGGTATCAAAATCGAGCAGTTAGATTAGCTTTTTTTCTGCTTTGAGTACAGTCACAACATGGTCTTCCTGCATCTTTGTCATTTATCCATGCATGTATTTCTGGATAATGCATGGATTGGCTACTCTATGGACAGACTGCTGCAGGCTGTGTCTCTTCCAGAATTCTGTATTTACTTCTAGGTAAATTTCAGAGTTATGATCTAGTAATTCACTTCTGTAACAGAAAGCTCATTCTTTTTAACAACAAAATTCACTAGTCAAGGCAACTCTCCATATACTATTGTCTTGTATTCTGTGTACCTTGCTGAATTCTTTACGTTCTCATCTTGTTCTGTAAAGTGTGCTGAATGGAAACTTCTCACAATGGCAAGGTATTGGATGCAGGGTTTCACCCCACATTTATAAGAATAAACTACATATTCATTCTATAGATCTTCTGTTCCACTGATGTCTAGGGAATTGTACTGCTGGAAAGCTTGTGAGATAAGATCTTGATAACTCTTAACTTTACCGTTTAAATCTGTTAATGTCTACAAAAGCCCAAGTTGGAATATGATTGTGTCAACTTTTTACATCAACACATCCTAAAGAAAGTGTTAGACCTCTCTAGAACTGTTTATCATAAACTTGTGTATCTGTAAAACATGTCATGATTTCAGAACATGTGCACTGGCATGTAACAAAGGGGAACCTGCAGATATAAATAAGTCCTAATTTCCCTGAAAAGCTATGCTAATAAAAGGCTGAAAATGGCAAACCTTTTGATTATCAGCTGGAATAATTTTAGCCTTGAGTGCAGTAATTAAGAAATTAGCTTGAATTTACAATTGATAGGCATTTCTAAATGAGTTGGTAAATTAAAATTACATACAACTTAACAAACCAATTCTAACATGTATAGGTAAGGAAATGTAAATCCTTTCTAGAATAAATAGATCTAATTTTTTATTTTTTTTTTTAGGGCAAGTTGTATATGCAGACCATTTCATAAATCTAACTGGAGAGAATTTAACCAATATCAGTTTATTTGAAACACACTGCAAAAATCTCGTATCTGATTTAATAAGCTTGTCCATCCTGAAGTATACCAAGGTAACTGTCCATGTTCTACATAAAGGAAATAAGTTATGTTTCCCAACAGAAGCATCTGAATTAGATATTGTACCAGTGCATAGATGACTTCTTGCTGCTAAGTTTTAAATGTTACGTATGGCTTATTATCTCCATGTTTTAAAGAGTGTTATTTGTTAAGAGCTCAAATTGTGTTATATTTATTCATGACCATCTGTCAGTTGAACTGAGAGAAAAGTATTGAAATGCACTGTGTACGGAGCAGAAGTGTGTGCCACATTTCATAAGTTCACTGTTCCAGGTTCAATGCCAAACATGGCACAGTCTAAAAGGTTTAGAGCTATAGATGCAAAAAAAAAAAAAAAGAGCTTTTCAAACTCTCTTGACGGGAACAAAAAATAGCTGTAATCCTGGCAGTAAGCTAACTGGACACTTAACAAACCGTAGTTTGTTATGATGTTCTTTACAATGCTTCTGTTTCTACAACCTCATCTTTCTTTACAGCTCTTCTGTGTTTGTCGAGGGAAAACTTGTCCTTTTTTCTTTTCTTTCATTTACCAGTTGCAGTGTTTTTCTCTCTTGTTTTGAGAACTCCAAGGCTACAAAGTTTCTATAGCATTAGCCAGTAAGAGCTGTGCGTTTTGACTGTGTCATTGTGAAACCTGCTTTAGATCAGCACTTGTGAGCTATGAATGCAGAACTGAATTGTATAATTTATGTTTTCATGGTACGAAAACATGAAAGATGAAATCGTCCTTCTTTTGTAATGCTGTTTATGGAGTCGGAGGGAAAAGTACTATAGTAGCATGTATGAACTGTTCTCTTGATCTGTCTCTCTGGTAAGAGTTATCTTTTAAAATTAGTTCTGTTACATTATCAGATAATACTGCAACCTCTTCTTTCATCTAAAAACAAATAAATTAGTATAAATTTATAAAGAAAGATTTGAGAAGTGTCTGTTGACTATTGTGCTTGATAGTAGCCTGTGAAATGTCAGATGTTTAAAATGACTGATTGATCCAGCTTCCACAGAGGCACATAACAAACAGAGATTGTTATACCGTGATGTTTTTTTCAGCACTCCCTTAGGCTTGGGCTGTATATCTTGAACTAGTTCTATTCAAGATTAATTTTTCAGATGAAATTTGGACTTGAGCTGGGTAACCCTTCTTCAGCTGGTGCCTCGTCTAGCATGTATTTGGTTCTATAATTCAGCAATGAATATAATATTCTTCAAAATGCTGGAAGGGCAACCTTGGATATGTGTACAGACTGGAGAACAATAGGCTGGAGAGTGGCCCTGTGGAAAGGGATCTGGGGGTTCCATTTGCTGGCAAGTTAAATATGAGTCAGCAGTGAGCCTTGGCAGCCAGAGGGGTCAGCTGTACCCCAGGTCTGTTGGGTCCAGCACTGCCAGCTTGGCAAGAAAATAGAGTGTCCTGCTCTCCTCTGTGTGCAGGTTTGGTTGCTACGATTGTAAGAACATAAAAACTACTAGAGAGCATACAAAAGAGGGCTACAAAGATGGTGAGATTCTGGAGGACAAGGTGTTTGGGAGAGGCTGATGTCCTTTGGTATGTTCAGCCCACAGCAGAAGAGGGTGAGGGGAGGCCTCATGGCAGCTGCAGCTCCTCACAGGGAGTGGAAGCACAGAGCTCTGCTCTTGTGACAGCGACAGGACCAGAGGGAATGACATGAATCTGTGTCAGGGGAGGGACAGGTTGGTGGTTAGGGAAAGGCTCTTCAGCACAGGGTAGGCAGTGGGCATGGAACAGGTCCACAGAAGGGGTCATGGCCTGAACTGCTGGAGCTCAAGATGCATTTGGACAGTGCTCTCAGATATAGGGTTTGAATTTTGGGTATTCCTGGGTGGAGTCCAGGGTTGATCCTTGAGTCCCTTCCAGCTCAGGGTATTCTACAAAAACTGTTGAAAACACAACTGAGACTTGTAATGGGTGTCAATGTCAGCACACTAACACGCTAATAAGCTTTGGGACAAGCATAGCTCATAACATTCCTTCATATCCTTGGAAGGAGGGATGTAAGCACCAATCATTTATACTCATACTTTCTGACCTGTATCTTGAACAGCTATGATGTCAAGATACTTAACATACTCAGCCCATTGTGCTCTCAGATACATCTAGCAGAGAAATACATATCCCTGGAAGTCTATTCTGTTCTCTTCTCAGCAGTACAGCCTTGATACCACACCTTTATTGTCCCAAAAGTAAACCAGTTTTGGTTATAGCGAATCCTACCAAGATACTGAACTTGTGAGAGAAGGTATAGACTATCTCTGAACAAAACGATGTCTCAGTTATACTTTGTCTATCCAATTTCTATACAGTGTCTTGCTTTGATAGTACTGGTTGTACTCTGTCCTGGTCAGATATAGAACATCATGCTAGCAGGATCTCTTCTGCCTGTAAAAAAAAAAAAAGCATGGTAGGTGCAAGTTTCTGTATCAGCTGGTATTCTTTGTAAAATGCTTGATAAGATGGGTACCTAATATTTCCATAAAATTCCCAAATGTTAGAGCAAATCTGCAATAATTTCTGTTCCAAGGGATCTTTTTGCTGCTGTGTCAACGAGAGCACTTTTGAGGCTGCTTCAGTTTTGGGAATTTAGCAGTTAAATAATTCATTTTTGATAGACTTTGGTGGTCTAGCTGATGTTTATTCTCAAGATAATATTTGCCAAAGATTAATTCAGATTATAGAGGGATTACCATAATAGATGTTTAGCTAGAAGCATGGAGAGACATAGACACTTGAAAAACTCTAATAGCAACTGTGGAATGTGAGGAATATGATTATTTATAATATTTCAGTCTTGTTCTCATGAGGTTCTTAAATTGACAATTTAGTAGGTTAAGCAAGATTCTTTAGAGAAAAAACTAATTGTCACATTTGTAAATAAGCAAAAATTCTTATTTAGATTTAAGTGTTAACAGTACTTAAAACTATTTTTAAGTACTTTGGAGGTGAGCAATAAATACAAATTCTGCATATTTATAGAATGTGATGGGTTTGAAACAGAAGTTGAGACTATTGATTATATACTTAATGTGAATGTGTGGATTTTAGTCATTCATTCCCACTTCTGTAATATCTCTATCACAATGCTGCTACTGTTATTGGCATTGCATATTTTGAATTAATTTTTAATTTTCACTGTTAGGTTGCCAAACCTGAAATTAGTTTAAGTACCAGTGTCATAGAAGAACAATTCTAAATGAATGGATCAGAAAGAGCGAGAGGATATAAAACCCAATTTCAACATATCTGATTTAGGCGTTGAGGAATTAGTTGGCTAGTTGTCCTGGGCTCCCTTTATTTGGTGGGAAAGTATAGTGACAGTTTTTTCCTCCTGTGGTGAGTTAGATGAATAAGTCTCTCTAGGTGCAGTTTCCCTCTTCAGAGGGATGTGGACTTGTTATTCAAACTTGGAGTACTGACTGTTCAGTGATAAGCTGACTTCTTACTCTTTTCTTACTTTGTTTCTGGCATTTTGTCCCTTCTGAAGGAAAAATGTGCTGAATTGCTATTTAAGCAAAGTTTTTCTCACTGTTTTTTACTACTTCTGAACAACTCAGTAGATTCGTAAGTCCTAAGACAAAGTAAGTAAAAGTTATGTCTATACAGTGATTTATTTCACAAACAGTGCTGGTAGGTCTTAAAAACATGGAAGTGCAGGGAGAATTTTCATGCGTTTAGGATTTTCTTTATCTGCTTTGCTTATTTTGTTTCACAACTCGGGAAATGTAAAACTGAAAGATGAATCACAAGAAGAATGCTTTGCATTTGAAATGCATCAGTCTGAGTGAATTTGATTAAATATGGAATAGTAATCAAATGACGTACATGACTTGAAATATGCTGTTTTCTGCATATTAAAAGAATGCCTTGCAGAAAATTTACCAAAAAGCAGATTTTGTGAAATATTGTGGGAACATTAACATCCTCATACCAAGAAAAACATATTCTACTAGCATTATGCCTAGTCATTAAGGATTTTTCAGTTAAAAGTAACAGCCATAATAGCTATTAAATCATTTGAAATCTTCTTTCCAATAACATCAAGAAAATATAAATATTCTTATCTTTTCCAAGCTGTCAGGCAGTGAATCAGTACTTATTGCAATTCCTTTTCATTTAGGCCTCAGAAACATATTTTTGTTTGATTGAATGAAGTTTGAAAGTGGCTTAGAAGAAACTAAGAAATAGTCCAATCTGTTATGTATGTGAAAAATGTTTTTTGTTGTATGAGATGTATTTTTGCTGTTAATGGATTGATATACTTTCTAGTCTGTAACTGTAGCCATGTTGTTTAACTGCAGAAAATAAGCAAACAAACCCAAGTCAAACCCCACACCAAAACCATAGGAAATACAGAATTTGAGAAATCTCACTTCTCTGAAATAATGTATTGCATATTCTCTTTTAGGTAAGACCTTCTGAGGCTATTACTAGTCACCATTATCCCTGCAACTGCATTAAGGAGTTGTGGGTTCTACTTATTCAGATGCTGGACTTCAGAAATAAAGGATCTCAAACGGAGGTAATGGAAGAATGCTGTTACATATGCATGCATGTTACAAATGCAAGGCAGTTGCCAAATGTTCCCAGACTGCTGTGAACACACTAGTTCACATGTCTGATGATAAAACTAAGCTTCATTTTTCCTTCAGAACTTCATGCTCACGCGGCTTTAGGCCACATTCTTTAATGTGCATCAAGTTCTCTAGATTTTTCAGTATACTTTTGGTTATGACTAAAGGTACTTATTTTGTGAAGGAGAAAAAAGGAACAAACTGGAAGTTGTATAGTAGGACATAGGGGAAAAGAAAACATCTTTACTCACTTCTTAAAGTTTTTATTTCGTAATTAGTGTTATATCATATAACGATTCATTGCCAGGTGCTAGAATTAGAAGACAAGTCATACCAATGATCTTTCTACTCCGTATTTCTGTCTGGTACCTATGCTTCAAACTATCTATAAAAGAACAACCTTTTTGTTTTTTGATGCTTGTAATTGTAGTTTCACCCGGCTGAGGTGGGTAAAGTGCAAATGCAGAGTAGTCCCAGAAAGGTTCTGTATAATTAGGGGAGACAAGCACAGGCTGGGAGTGGGCATAATATGCCATAGATGGGAACCTGAGCCAGAGCTAGTCAGTTTATCAGTGCTGGAACAGGCTGACTTTTTATAAGTCATCTGAATCTCAGTTTACTGTCTTCCAGAGTGATTCTCTACCATCTACTACTAGCTTTTTCTTTGTTAGGTTAGTCTGGGACAAAGAGTTTTTAAAAAATCTGTTATATGAGGTCTTCATTAAAGTTCTTTATTTTCTCTCTTGTGAGAACAAACTTGATGGATTCTGGCTGTACATTGTCATTCTGTCTGCTTGTAACTTTGCCTATGAGGTATTCTATCATGTTCTTTTGATGCAATCTTTTAATTTTGCATTAATTTCTACTAGTAATAGCATCTTAAGCTGGCTCCAGGTTTTCTCTGATGATACTGAGCACTGTTTCTTATCGTTTTCTTTAAATGATTGTCATATTGCTTGTTCACTATAGAAATGAAATGATCATTACAACAGTATTGTACAGAACATTGTTAATGTAACCTTTAATACTCAACACATTTCCAATTTACTTCTACATTTCCTCAGTGCTTCTGGAGCTTGGTGAACAAAAAACTAAAGACCATTTTTGAAAGACCGAGTAGTTCTGAAAGTACATCTGGTTTTGAAACAACTCAGTGTAATGATCCATTGAGTTTTAGCTGGTGGATTATTACTCATCTGGCATCACTCTACCAGTTTGACCGTAATGGAAATCTAGAAGGGAAGGTGGGTTTGCTCTTTCCTAAATACCTCAAAGTTGTAGTTTATTTAGGTCTGAAACTTTTCTTGCTTTTTTTTTGATGGAAAACATTTTGTGTAACAATAAATGAATTTTCATATTTGTTTAAGGAAAAAGTCCATTAATGCTGACAGTATTAACGAGTGCTTTATACAACTCCCTAATCTTTCTAGCAGCCCTTGACATCTTCATGTTAAACACTAAATATTCAAGAGTTTACTGTATTTAGGAAACTTAAGAAGTCTGTACTAATTGCTAGCACACTGTAGGATGTTTTAAGACCCTCTGCCAGTATTGTAAATGTTTCAGTTAGTTTGCCATTTATGGGCTGAGCACATTGGATAGTACAGTAAGAAGTATAAACCTTAAATATTGACTGTGCAATTGACATTATAACTTTTTAAAAAAGGGAGAAAAAAAAAAAGGTAGTTCTGCTCTGGAGAAATTCTAATCTAGTTAACATTTCATATTGGTATGCTGGTGCCCAATATATGAGCATGTAGTATAATTTTGTGTGGATGTATGATACTAGACACTGTTCAATAACTGCTGAATTCAACTTTCTGGTAGAAAATGGCAAGACATTTGCCTTTAGGACATGTTCTTAGCTTTTCCTACCATCTAGAATGTGATTATGAAGTTCTCTTCTGTGAATTTCATTGAGGGATTTGATGTCACCATACTCTGTGAGGGTAGCACCGCTCTCTAGATGAGACTTGTGAATACCATTCTTATGTCTGTAAGGTGTATGTGAGGCTTTGCTTGCTACTGGTGCATGAAATTCCTGCATGGGCCTCACTCTAGTTTTTCTGATCCTTCTTTCAGTATTATACTCTGATATTCATCCTGCCTAGTTTTTAATTTATAATCATTAATTTGGAAGGAAAAAGGAACTTGCTGAGAGGCAATTCATCCATCTGGAGAAGTATGAAGACTGCCAGTTTTCCTTAACTGACTATAGAGGGAGCTGAATAGAAGCTAAAGAGGTAGCTGAGGACCCAGCAATGTAGATGTTTTGTTTGTTTTACATTCCAGCAGAATTTCACTAGTTTCCTAAGCATCAGCTCTATATTTCTTACAGAGTGTATTTTATTATTTGTAGTTTAATTATGTCTGTTAAAAAGGTGTGACCTATGTGGTTTCTCTGTTCAAATATTTGCCAAGATACCAAAAATATTACCATTTTGACATAGGATGAAAGTTTAAAGCCTTGAAACAGGTTTACGAACTGCAGAAAAAAAAGGGGAGAGACGGATCAAAATAAACAGATCAGCTGACCTAATAACTTAAAATCTTTTTGATACCTTAAAATGCCTGTTTGGTCTTTTAATTTTTAGAAGTGTTTGTGTATAAACAGTAGAAGAATGAAAAATGTTGAAATGTTAAATTTCTGTGAACACCTTCAATCTGAAATGAAATTAGAAATTCTGATTAAAATAAGAATTTCATGTTTTTCATCTTGCAAACTGCTTGAATAATTAAAAAAAAAAGGAGAAAGGGCAGTAACTCAGCTAGAATATTTACTTGAAAAACTCCTAGCTATTTCTGTTGACTAGAAGTTTTGATGAATGCTTATACATTTATGGATTGACACATCCTTTAGTGTCTCTCAGGCAGGATGCTTGTTGCCAGTGATTCAGTTTATTCTAATGATACCATAGTAAGTCGAAGCAACTTTGTACATGTACACACAATGTAAAATTGTAGACTACGTCTGGCTGTTATACTGATGGTTGTCTCAACCTTTCCTCTCTTTTACTCTGTTATTATGGTACTGGGGCAGGGGGAGCCACAATCCACACTATGTTTCAGAGGAATGTTGAAAAGATAGAATTACTGCATTCTGTGCTTCTCAAAGGAGTTTAAATGGAGAGGAAAGGTTATTTCCAGGTTGAATGCAGAAACTACTGTGTCATTTATCCTGGGTTTCTTACATTTTTTTTTATGCCCCAATCAAAATGCAGTGATACTGTTTACTTTGATCATCGTTTTTTTTCTTGTCTCTCATAGTGATACATACCATGTATTTAGCCTCATGAGAGATTTTTTTTTTTTTGCCCAAGGCATTATGTTATTTAAATAAGCTAAGCAGATATAGAATGGGAAAAAGGATTCCTGTTGTTCTTATTTTAAAGTAGGAATCTGAGATGCTGCTACAGAAAGGGATTTGCCCAAGATTAAACAGTTTTTTTTCCTTAGAGCCCACCTAGGAGAAGAGAATTTCCAAGTCCAAATTTGTAAATCACAAGACCATACTGTGGTGCACGTTCCTTGATATTTCCCATGGTCTTTATGTTCAAACTGTTAGTTGTACTTTACATTTCTCTTAAAGTGGTTGTGAGTTTGTCCAGGGATCCCTGTTCTCTTAAGTGCTATTGATGCTTACAAAAAATATCAGAAAGAACAGTACACACCACAAGAATGTAACCTGTCATAAATAGTTGCATAAATAGTAGACTATAATCATTTCCTTTTTTGTTATTCTTTCTGAAATACATCCTCAAACATCCTTTGGAGATAGGATTAAAATAGCTCTTGATATGTATATATCAAGATTTATATATATAATATAAATTACATGATTTATATATATATATATATATATATATATATATATATATAAATAAAAAATATATATATATATTTTTTAAACCAGTGGAATTACATCAGAACTTGTCCTGTTTTGTTGGTTAAACATCTGACATGATAGCTTCATGGCACGTGCTTTCTTTTAATTAACTGTGATCAGAGGTGGGAGGGTGACGTGTCATAATGATGGTTATTCATGTGCTTCATAGCAAGAATTGCCTTTAAGCCTATGTCGTCTGTAGAAGATTTTCAATTTTTTAATGTGGACTGCATGGCCTTGAGGTTATTATGAAAGCTTTTAAAATTCTAAATAGGTTTCAGACTTGCTCTTTTTATTTTTCCCCTTTAGCTCATATAACATAATTTCAAATACGCAGTGATTCATATATATTGAATATATAATTCATACACATGAAACCATTTTTAAAACTAGGAAATTTTGGTTAGACTATAGATGCTGTTTTCTGAGGGAAGTACAGTGTATACCCGTTTCATGAACCCCACATTGAGGTCCCATTGCACTATTCTGAGAAGCAAGATTTAAAATCCAAGTGGTAACTGATGAGAAAAATTGCTGCTTGTGAACATTGCAGGAGTCAGTTTCAATATACTGTGGACTAAGGAAATATAAGCGGAATTACTCGAGGCTAAGAATTCTTGTCTTTGAATAATTTGAAATGACTACGTTGCAAGATATGCAAACATGGGCTTCCAGCTGAGAAACCTGGTATGGATCTTCCAGGTAGTGAGGTGTTAGCCTCTCTAGAAGTTTGTCTTCGAGAAGCCAGAGGGGCCCCATTTGAGTTTTTGGTTTCAGGAGCACTTTTACATACTTCAGGGTCTCCAGGTCCTGCTGATTTTAGGATTATTTGAGAGTAGAGGGGGAGAAGTGGTAAGCCAGCAGGTCTGGAGTAAGAGATTCAGATTCTACATATCCTCTGACAAAAGTCGATTTCAAACAGTTGCGATGCCATATTGCCAGCATAGCAGAGAATACTGTTAGGATGTAAATTTACTGAGAGTAGAATGAAACATCTGTTAAAAGATAGAGACAACTGAAGCTAAAAGAAGAGTGCAGCAGGTTGTTAGCACAACTCTTTCTTGAGTCTGACTTGAACCTGGATGTGTTTTTATGATCAATTTTAGTTGGTGACAAGAGTTTGCCATAGATAACTCCAGAATTCTGTATGGTGACCTGTACACTGCAACTGAGCTGGAACTTTGCCTATAAACACCTTTTGTATAAATGGGCTATGGAAGTGCTAAAAGCATGCTCTGAGAAGGCTGCTTCAGATAACCAGTGGTCTTGTAGCCATTTGATTTCTTTAGTTTCTGTTTTTCTCTGATAAATCTGGCCTTTGAGCAGTCAATTAGCTTCACTTGGAGTTTGCAGTAGGATCCTGCAGATAATCGCGTAATATCAGTTTCTAAAATATAGCAGTCAAAATACAAAGCAGCAATGCAGTGATCTCTGCTTCTGACAGGGTTTTAACTGACACAAAGTCTTTGGCGTTGCTAATAGCCTAAGAAGTCCTATTTACCGCCCAAGACACAATATGCCATTTGCTGTTCTAGTGCAATTATTTATGCCCCTGTTCTGTCATCTCAGTCAGTCCCTCCTTCTGTTTCTATCCTTTCTTTTTCTATTAATGCTCTGGATTAGATCACTGGATCAGTTCACACTGGGTCCCACAAGCAGAAGAACTACAACAAGACTGAGCAGTGAAATAGTATGAATGTGTGGGCAGGATGAGAAGGAAGCAGTGGGAGCTCCCTAATTGATACTGCTGACGTTTCTGAATAATTAAATGAGAGCTGTAGTGTAACTTTATGCAGATCTGTCCTTTCATTCGTATTTGTCCTGTTCACAGTCTTGCTAACATCAGCAGCCTTTAAGAATAATCTTTTTTTTCTTCACAGTGCAAAAATGTAAATCCACAAAGTAGTCAAATTGTGTTACAGATGTGTTATTAGATCTCTTTCTTAAAGTTGGTCTTAAATTGTTTCAGTAGAGTTACAAATTCTGTGTGGAACTGTCACCAAGTCATGGCATTAACTAGAGCAGTATCAGAGGACAGGGGACAATAGCGTTGCTGCTGGAAAGGAGTTATTTCGAAGCATGCGATGCTCTACACAGACATTTAAAGGACAAGTATCTGCAAAATCATTCGTAAGGTTTAACAGTTGTGATAGAGGAGATAGAAAAGCAGGACAAATGATGAAAGTAGTACATTAATGCATCTGGATAATCAACACAAGTTATTTATGTGACTGAGTATAAGAGGTGTTTTTTGTTACTCCTGGGTGATCTAGTTGTAGCTGAGAATTATAAATGTAAATGTATAAATCCCCTTTTATTTTTTTTCTTGGGAATAAATCTTTCTTACAAAACTATCTACCCTTTCCCACTTACCCTAAATACTTTTTTTTATATACTTTTCCAAGCAACTCTGTTTCGTAACATTCGTGATCTAGTTGATTCAAACTCCATCAATTCAAAGCAGTCATCTGTCTTTCCAAGATGGAAAATATGGATTATGGGCCATATTTGACCTACCCTGTATGTTTTTTATTTACTATCCAGATCCTTACTGTCTGGCCACCTCCATATTCAATGGGCCTTTGATTTTAGAATAGGAAAAATGAGTTTGAAGTAATTTTTCCCTGGAAAAACAAGAAAACTAAGGTTGTACCTTTCTCTTACCCTTTAACTGTTCCTTTTTAGTTATTGCAAAATGCACAAATTTTAAGACTTGTTTATTACTTGAATTAATTGAAAATGCCAGTTTACTTCTTTACTGAAAGTGAAGGTTGAAACTGCAAGTGGGCCATGTAAATCTGTTAAAATAGCAGAATTCTGGGTTTTTGTTGGTTTGTGGGTTGATTAGACTTCCTAGTTTGTTTTTGGGGCCTAATTTTTAGGTCAGGTAACAATCAGATTCATAAAATAAATTAAAAAAAAACTGCTTTTAGTGGTGACTACAGTAGGCTGTCATGAAATGAAATATTTCTGAAAATCTTTTGCCTTCTTATTTTTGTTATTATATAATAGTTCCTGTAAAATATACAAATGCTGGTTCACGCTGACAACCATTATCTTTCAGAAGCAGAAGGAATCCAATTGGAAGTTTGTGGAAGAACTCCTTAAAAATTCCATTGGTGCTCAAGTAAGTGTGTATAGGAAGAAAAAATGAATAGGGGAAGTATTGGGCTTGCTTTCTGGAAAAGGTAGTTCATGAAACAAAGACCAAATTACAAGTCTCTTTTTTTTGAATAATAGTGTATTTATCACAGGTGAGCTACATCAAGGATTTTCATTTAACTATAACAGTATACAGTGCCCTCCTTGTTAGCAGTTAGAGTTGCTTTTAAGTGGTTGTGCTTGATGCTAAATTGTCAGATAAAGGAAAAAGATAATTATCCTTGAAGGGTAGGTATATGGCTACTGAGACAAGATGTATTCAGAATAAGAACTGGATGCTTAGAAAATGTAAACCAGATATTGAATGTAAGGATATCAAGTTGAAGAGACATGATGAGGGAGATAGTCAGCTGCATTGAAAATTCAGCTATATCCTCATCACAGCGGGAAGGTGACTTGCCTTGCTGAGCAATTTGTCTTACAGGCTTGAATCAAACTCTTACTGATAAGGTTCTAGTTTCTGAGCACTCATTTCATACCTTATCATTTTTCTTTCTGCAGAACTGTTAATACAGTGCTTCATGGCCCAGAGGTCAGAATTGACCTCCTTTTAAAATGCTTTTAAATATGCTATTCATCATGTTTTTAAGTGTATAACGTTGCAGGTCTCTAAATTTGTTATCAAGTTGCATGGTACAAATTGCAAATGTTGTTACAGCAACAACTATAAAAAAAATATTTCTTTAAATTGTGTATGCTTAAAATGAGAATAACTATATTTATTTTTGTATTTGGTCTCGTGAAAGAAAAAAAAAAATCCTGCAAAGTTCCACTGCTGGAAGCATTAGAGGAATCGGTTTGTTTTTATTACTGTTACTGCCCTGTTCATGCAGTAGTGGTAGCTGGAGTTGAAACTAGAGTATGCAAAAATACTTCTTACAGTTATTACAAAAAGATATTTTGTAGTTGTTAGAATTGTTGGAACAATAGGCTGGCTATTAAAAAGCTGAAAAATCATGTTACATGTAAACTTCCTGTAGTTCTTTTGGCTTAATAAAAGGTTGGCTTTTGAATGATTTTGTGGTATATAGTTGAATGTATGCAATATGCATATACATTACAACTATAGTGATTACCTCATTTTTGGATGCTTACCATTCTTTGAGAGAAACTGAATAAATTAGGTGATATGAGATGTATGAGCTATGAGTAGTCTATTAGCCATTTTCCTGTGTTGCATCTTCTGTATGTCAGCAATGTGAGGACAAAAAGGTGACACTTGTAGTTACACATGTAAAAAAAAAAATAAAAAAAAAATCTCCTTTTCTAGTGAGATCTTACTACTGTTGAATATTGAGTATTTGAATATGCCCAAAATATACTATTTTTAATGCTTTTTTTTAAAGAAGTGTTGATTTGTAAAGAGTTTTAATAGTCAGCTAGATAGCTGAGTTCAGAAAATTTTAATCACTCAATAATGACACAGTAATACGAGGCAAAAGTCTGTTTTAAGTTCCGAAGGCAATTACTATTGGATTTTAAAACAAGCCCCCATTTGCCAAAGCTATGTTTGTAACTATTACCAGCAGTCTTAGGAGTCATCTACCTGTCTCTACACATGTATGTGTAAGTGCATGTTATGTATAATAGAAAATGCACTGCTCTTCTTCTTGCCTATCAGTTTTCTTCACAATGTCTAAGAGTTTTCCTTCACTTGTAGATATGTCCATCTCCTCTGTTGGTCTTCCAGCTTCATATGGCTGCTCTTACATTTTCAGCTATCTTATTGTATCTAAGAAGTATCTTTTAAATGAGTATTCCTGAGATCAGAAGAAAGTAGGAATGAGAAGCACAATGAAGTATCAGAAAGTCAGTAATGTAGTAGAAGACGGATGAACAGGGAAAGAAAGAAAAAAGGCAAAGAATATTCTTTGTAATGACAATTGGACGGATGGTACTGAAGATAATGCCTGCTAAGCCTTGATTTTACTTTTTTGCTGAATCTTACCTAGACCATGCTTTTAAACATGACATCTTTTATCTAGAGTAGAGTTGTGTAGTAATAGCACAGCAAGTAAGCTGGAAGAAATGTAGTGAATCTCTCCTTTGCAAGACAGGGCGGGAATTAGTAATTAGTACCTTTGTTTCTGTTTTGATGTTAATGACAAAGGTGAGGCTGATCTACAAAATGAAAATTGCTGTGATAGAATACAAATGTTTGTTAATCAATTTGATGTTTTCTAGTAATATTAAATTTATGGGGTGTTAGTATAAGATAAAGTTTTTAAACACAACTTTTACTGTAAATGAGAATCAAAAGGTTTTTCGTTTGTAGAAATGATAGCAGTCTGTCTCATTAGCCTTCTATCATTTGGAGTAATAAATGTTTCATGATTGTTTGATTTCTGCTTCAGTTTTATTATGCCTTCACTATTTCAGTGTTTAATTCTACTCCAGAAGAAATACAGAGTTGTAGTTGTAGGAAACCAATTTTGTTACTTCAGTAGGAGGTCATAATGGAAAAATGTTGCATTTAGATAATACTATCAATTTGATAGTGTCTGATGTACCTCCCTTCTGCAATAAATTAAAAGCTGGCTACCTTAAGAGTTCTGATAGCATTTCCAGCAGTGCAGAAGACCATTTTAAGCAAAAGAGCAATGAGAGAATCCATTAATCCCAGAGGAGTTTTAAGTCTGGAGAACTCTTTCATATTAAATTTGAAATAAAAGATTCAGTACTCTCTTGGTTTTGGAAACTATTCTAAAACTACTGTTGGATGCATAAATAATGGTTGTAATAGAAGCTGCTCAAAATACCATGTTTATTGTTAAATTAATTTGACTGAAACAGTCATTGTTGAATTACATCCTAACTGTAATCCTTAAACGTAAATTACAGCATTAAGACTAAGCATTCTCCTTACAAAGGATGTGTACATGTGTGTTTTGTTTGTTTTTCTATTGTCCTTTGTAATTGAGTAAATGTCTGTAGAGAAAAGGATATGTTCATCTGCTGTTTGTTTTATATCCAGACTCTCTTATTTGTGAAAGAATAGCAATAGTTGGAAATGGCTGAAGTTCTGTCCTTTGGTTTTGGGATGAAATTATTTTTTTTATGGGAGAGACTACCTATTTTATAGGTAGTTATGTCATAGTTAACAATATTTAAGGATCACTTTTCTTTCGTAGACATTTTTATTGTATGTGTTGTTATATGTAATGTCACAGGAAATTGCACATTCAAAACAACTTCTCAATTTTCAACTTACTTAAATATTTAAATAAATAAAAATATTCTACTTAAGAAGCCGTACACCCTAGATTAATTGTTTGTGAGAAGACAGACATGATTAGAAGTTAAACTGATGAGTAAGGGGATGTAAAGAAATAGTCAATCATAAGAAGGAGCATTGTGAGTGAGAGCAGAAGTCCCTTTCTTCAAGTAACAGATATTTAATGAAAAGCCATTAAGAATTAAATGGGAATTAAATGGAAATTAAATAAGAATTAAATGGAAATTAAATTCTGCAACCCAAAATTATATTTTCCATTACCATCACTGGGTGGTGTTCTTGTTTTGTTACATTTTTTAAATTTGTATTATTTTAGTTAAGCTTTTTCTGAATTAAGTCAATTTGGGATGTAATTCAGGACCCTGTCTGTAGTCCCGGGTTCCAGCGCACTGGAAGATATAACTTTCAGATATTTGTCTGAGACACAACAGAGATTCTGTACATTCTCCTTCCTGACACTCTGATTTTAAGTTCTAAGACTCATCTTACAGAATTGTAGAACTGTATATGTTGGAAACAACCTTTAAGATCATAAAATTCAACAATTTTGTATCGTTTATTTTTCTTCCCCCTTTTGTCATTTTTTGGCTTACTTTATGCATTTAGGATTTTGAAAGTTAGAAGTGGGTTGGGGTTTCTCTCTTCACTTAAGAAGTGGAAGCAATAAGCCCTTCCAGGGTGTTATCATCCTAAAGTAGATGTCTAAAATAGGCTAGATTAAACACACGATTTCAGCTTGAGTGCAGAATTCCTGACATCCTAGTTTGATCAAAACCTCCTCACACCCCAATTCTCTGCATCAAATGCGGCATGGGATAGCTTCCACTGTCAGTAGCTCATAATTGCAACCTTAATGCTTCACTGTGATCAAATTGTTTGAAACTGATAAAGATTAAAAATGTTTTTTGCACAGAAACTCATTGGTTCAGAGGCTTATTTGCTGTTCATTTAGAGTCTTCTGGGATGTTATCAGTATAGCAAGGTTGCAAAAGTTTTACAAGGGACATGGTGCAGAAATAAATGATCTTCCTGTTTGATACACTGACGAAAGAAACATGAGCTCTGAAGAACCTCTGTCTTCCCTCCATATCAGTGGTGAATGAACTTTGGATATACGTGACAGAAGAATTTAAAAGTTAGCTGATACATGCATTCATGCACTTTATTTTCTGTGAGGTCCTTGACCATGCAATCGTGTTTCAAGTTAAGCTCACAGTATTGAGGTTGCTGTTATCTTAGTGTGTCTACAACTCTGTGGACACCTCAAAGGATGTATAATGAACTACTGACTGGGTTGCAGAGTGCTTTGCATGGCAATGTCCGTGTGTGTTTGTCAGCTTGTCTTGTAACATACAATTCACTCAACATTATGTGATCAAAAATGATGTTTTTATTAGGAAGTCGTTCTTAATAGTCTGATAGTATTGGATTTATGGGTAGGCAAGGTGATGCTCCCCTCCTAAAATAAAATTTTTTGTTTTCTTTGCAAGACTGGTGTGTTAGAAGAACAGTTACGATTGCATCTTCAGTGCTGTTTGACTCTGTGTCATTTATGGGATGGAGGCCTACCTGTCGTCACCATACTTTGGGATTATTACTGCAAGAACCTGGTAAGTAGATGAGTATATAAAAATACAGAATTGCACATGGATATTCCTCAGTTTTTAGCAATTCAGATTCTCATTTAGCCAAACTACTATACTTAATGTAAAATTGAATAGACAGTGGCAGTGACTTTACATTTGTTGTATTTATTTAAGAAATTGTGTTTAAACATATGATCTGTTACGTTATGCCACAACAGAATAAATTAGAATGTATTTCTATTCTGAATCAGGACTACTTATTTGGAGTTTTTATGAAGACACTTTGCACCTTTACAATTTGTTATTATATTTGGACTTGTGTAGGAACTTCCCCTTTAGAATCATAAAATCATTAAAGTTGGAGAGACCATTAAGATCATCTAGTCCAGCCATCAACCCATCACCATCATGCCACTAAATCATGTCCCTCAGTGCCACATCTTCTCTTTTCTTGAACATCTCCAGGGATGATGACTCCACCACCTCCCTGATCAGCCTGTTCTGAGAAGAAGTTTTTGCTGATATCCAACCTGAACCTCCCCTGGTGCAACTTAAAGCCATTAATTCTTTATTGTTTGTGTGAAGGATTGTATCTTCCTGTCTCTTGAATATTAACATTTATTATTACTTGTCTTCCTAATTGTTTTATTTATTCTTTTAGAACAGTTGCTTTACTGTTCCTTGGCTTGGTCTGAAGGGTCTGGCAAGTATCAGTAAAACTTCTTTGTCAATGCTTGAGTTGGTGAAAAGCTGCTGTTGTGAACAGCAGATTCCCACCCTGTACAAGTCCAGCAACAGTTACCTCATTTTTCTCAGCATTTTGGCGCGGATGATGAAAGAAGAGTCGGAGAACAGTGGTGTGCATCCTTGGAAGCAAATCAAAGGACGGTATGGCTGATATTTAGCTTGTCTCATGGATTAAGAGATCTAGTCAATCTGAATGCATGGCCCTTTGAACCACACACTAAGATAAAATGGGCTATTGTGCTCGTGAGAAAGTAAAGGGGATGAAGAATGCAGAGTGATTCATAAGTTGAAGAAGGCAGTTCCCTTAAGTTTCAGTTGTCAGCTAAGGCTGTAACAGGTGTATAGCTGGGTCCAAGAGTCACCTTGACATATGCAGCCTGTGATGATTTATTTACACTGACCCACCAGCCAGGAATTTGGTATACTGGCAAACGACACAGAGGTACAACTCTGTTGCCAGTAGGGTAATACAATTAAAGCACAGAAATTCTGTTTTGAGCTTCATGTAAGCCATGTTGTCCAGGAACATGCAGCCTGACTCTTGCTATGTCTGCAATTCCATTTATACTTACTTTTTTATGGTTGCCAACATTTCTCAGTGTTTTTTTGGTTAGAGCTTTGCTTTTTATTTTGATTTTGAAACATGCTAATTAAGATAATATATTAAGTCATGTTGTTAAAAAAAAGATTATATTTATGCTGTAAGCGTATACTTATTGCATCCTTAAAACTTTTAGTAGTTATATTGTACTGATCATTAAAGGTGCTGATGCTTAGGATTATTTTCATTAGATATAACAGACTTAGAATTAGTTTTGTTTTTAGGTTTTGATTTTTAAGACTTTAAGTACTAAACTCGTACTTTTGTATGGAAATTTAAAAAAATAGATAAAATGCACATGTTCCAGACCTTACAAGGCTATGTGGTATGTATCTTCCAAAAAAGAAAGGTTGTTCTTCCTGTGAGAAGGGGAAAATATGTGCACTGTTTATATATGCTCCATGGATTGTTACAGTCAGTAAATTTTGGGTTTAAAACTTGCTACAACTACATACTGAAAGAGATATATTATTAGATATGGAATCAATTTCTTGCTTTAGTTAGTAATTTAAATTAGCCTGTTTCATTTTTGCTGAAAACAAATTATCCTTATGTTTTTGTGTTGTTATAGCTTGTTACTTTGTCTAATTTAAGAGGGGGAATAATAATACACAACACACGCTTTGTCAGTCTGCTCAACCAGTATTCATCACTTCTGACTTGAATAAATCAATTACACAAGTAGCAAAATTTAACAGCCTACAGCTATGATTTTTGGGATGAACTCTGTTTTCAGCACCTAACCAAGCATTAATTGATGCATGAAGAACATAAATGCCTGTCAGTAGTAATTTACTACCAAACAACATTAATTGGATTTGCTATAATTTTTGGTGGCTAGATTTGATAAACTCAGCACCATTTCCAACAATTTTTCCAGGTGACAGGATAGAAAAATAGCCTTTAAGGATGTTTAACTCACTTTATGTATGTGGAATTCACTTTAAATTAAAGGTGAAGCATATACTGATGTTTTTAATCTCACAAATAAGAAGTTAAGCTACGCATTTTCATCTTATTCCTCTATCAAAAGAACAGTGACATTTACTTAAAAGTCAAAGGCTGGGCAAAAGTCACATGAACGACAACTGTGTGAAAGCTTTCTGCTTTGTGCTTTTCTGCTTTTTAACTTTAAAGTTGCAAAGTAGCAGTGCTTCTCACCATCACGTTCTCACTACGTATAACTTGAGTACTATCATATAAGCAGTACAGCTTAAAATTTCTTAAAATCTTCCTGCTAGAATTCTGTGGGGCTTTTCCCCCTTTTTTTTTTTTTAATTAAAAAAATATTGAAAAAAATAGAAGTTTTGTTAGTTACACTGACTATATTATATATTTTATATGCAACTCAATTCCTCTTCACTTAACACAACTCAGGCAAGCCAAAGTGTCAGACACCCATTAGCTAGGTTGAGGTCTCTCTCCCAAATGCCTCACTTTCCTTGTTTTCTTCCAAACTTTTAGTCCTCAGTCCATACGACAGATGTACAATAAAGGACAGTATAGACTTCGGTGAAGTACTTTGTGGGAAAGGAGCTTTCTGTCAAAAATCTTCCATTTCATTTTACTGCAATAGTGGTTAAAAAGGTAAAGTTCAGTAGTACAGTGTAATAACAGAAACGTGTATCTAAATAAATTGGTATTCCCTCCTAAGGATGGAGGTTCCCTAGTTGTTAAATTTAGTGTGTGTGCAAGTCTGTATGATGTGTTTTGTCTTTTAGTTTTCTGGATGCCACCTGGAAGTAGATAGAAAGTTTGCAGATTTCAAGAAAATTTCAGTTTTGGTGGGATTTTTTTTAATGTTTTGTATTTGTTTGTTGTTGCTTTTTTTCCAATGTAGAATTTATTCCAAGTTCCATCGGAAAAGAATGCAGGAACTGACAGAAGTGGGGCTGCAGAACTTTTTTAACCTGTTCCTTCTGCTAGCAATCATTGCAGAAACAGAAGATATAGTGAGTCGAGTGTTGGATCTTTTGGATTTCTTGACTCCGTCGTTTGTTAGCCCGACTCAGAGAGCTCTCATTTGGAGAGGCCATTTTGCTTTCCTTCTGATTTATGTTGAGAAGAATATGGACATTAGTGTCCTAGCTGAGAAACTCTCAAATGCTTTTCGTGACAAGGCAAAGGAGTTTTTAGTAACCAAAAATGACTACACACAGAAACAACATCTCTGGACTCTACTTTCAACATACATAGATGGTGTCCAGGAAGTATTTGAGACCAGCTGCTACTTAAGCCTTTCTGAGGAAAAGTTGATAAATGATGGCTTTACTATGCTGCTGCCTGCTTGTCGAGGAGCTGAACTGAGTGTGGTCTTGAATTTTCTTCAGGTTGTTATAGCTCGACTTCGGTAAGTAATTTTGTTAGATTGTGGATATAGACTGGCATGTTGTTTTTGTGTTCAGAGTTAAACTGTAATTCATATTAATTTCCCAATGAAATAGAAAAAAAGGAAATAGACAGCTTTGAAGGATTGTGAACGATACAGTAAACTTTTATATCCGCCAATACATTGCTGCATTTAGAATCTTGAAAATGTTTTCCTACTATTTCAGGTCATTATGTCATTACAAAATATCAGGGATACCAAGTTTCAGAGAACACTATCTTTCTTTTGGCACAGAAAACTACGGAACTATTATCTGTACTAAATTGCAGTGGCTTTATTTATTTATTTATTCATTTATTTGCCAGTGAATATTCTGTTTTGCGGACTTCATTCTGGTTCCCATTTTCTCGCTTCATTCATCAAGGTTGCAAACAAACAAAACAATTATGGAGACTTAAATACTTATCTGGAAATACCTGCCTAGAAAAGGAGATCATATATGACCTTGAAAACTGCAGTTTTGCTTTGATGTGTTAGTTCAATTTTTAGCATCCCCCATGCCCTTCACTGTTTCTGTCTACTGACGCCTTTTAGAGGTAGCCTTCCATTTTGAAGCCCGAAGATATTTTTAAGATAGTCTGAGGCAGCTGTTGATCTGCCATTACTTTGCATATGCAAGGCTGAAATATGTGGAAAGAGCTGTAGAGAAGTGCGTAACAGAAATAGTGAGGCCCTTATGCAAGTTCTTTCTTTAACTAGGTTCCCTTTAATTGTCTAGTAGTTTTGACTGCAGCTGTCAATAGCTTATACATCCAAAGACAGCAGTTTTTTCAGGCAGTCTTTTGAGAAAGGATGAAGCCTGTAACTAAGTTTACTTGATTTATTATTTAGTATTTCAGTTCAACTGAATGTATTTACTGGAATGAATGGGAGATTTCAGAAATGCTTTGGCATTTTCTCTGTTTGCTAATACAGAGCATTTGTTGCTTCTTTAAGATGAAGTAGAGAGAGTTGTGAAAACATTGCCTACTTCATAACTTGAAAGTTGTCTGAAAGCTTCCAAAATCTGAAGGTTATGTAGTCCTCTTGTAACATGGACAGAAGAACATAGTCACCTTTCATTGACTTCTGAGGAGATCATGGACAAGATACCATATTCATACCTTTTCTTACTAAAAGCAAGCTGCTGAAATATTTGAGTTACTGAATGGCTCAAATACCAATTGGCATGTGAGATATTATTAGAGCCTTGTTTTTAACTGTTCTTTATTTCAATGTATGGCTTTGGTTACCTGCTTATTTGTCACACCAATTATGAGGTCTAATTTCTGTAAGGTTTATAAACTTTTGTGATCCTGATGCTATGGGAAACAGTAGCGTTGCCAGTTGCCTCTCCTACTTTTGAGAGACTTGCTGAAGAGTTAGTCCTTTGTTGATGTATGAGTAAAACACCACTAAAAATATTTTCTTTGTTCTGAAGAGTTGGATGACTGTGCTAACCAGAGGTGGAAGTGCTACTGGCTTAACCAGACTGATAACAGCTGATCTGTTTGGAAATGTGCGAAAGGATGAAATGGTTCAATGCAATTCTCTCAGCAGATGTTAAAATTCAGGCAGATAAAAAATAGCTGGCCTTTCATAAATGTAATTTTTCTGCACAATGCACTCTAATAATTTTGTAACTGTACAACAGAGAATTTACAGGTAGGAAAGAAGGGAGATCACTGATTAAAGAGAGAAGCTGCTCCCTCTAGGCTGTTAGGAAATAATATCTTCATTTGCCACTTTCTGCTAACCCCAGATGATGGCTCACAGGAGCATTCTTCATTGCTGATTACAGAGTATTATGAAAATACTGTCTTAGTTGTGTTAACTGAATGCCTCAGTATTTAAAGCTAAAAATACTGAATAGTTTTAGCAATCCCCTTTAACATCTTACTGCATTACTAGAATAATGTTCCAGGTTTCCCAATTCCTTTTATTTGAGGCTATTGTAAAAATAGCAATCTTTCATTTGCAGAGTAAGGTGTAGCCAAAAGCCCTTCTTTAATTATAGGTATTCATGCTGCTATGGTTAAAGGTCTGTCAGCATTTTCGTTATAAACCTTTATTTTCAAGGGTTTGTAACATAGCTGTGAAAACTTGCTCTGGGCTAAAACTTGGAATACAAAATTTTGATAGAAGGCTTATTTTCTTCCTTTCTTTTTTTCTTAAAAGGCATCTGAGAAGAGACCCCCACCTGCATCATTTTTACACTACTGTGTTTTAAAATAATCCTTTCTGGGTATCTTTATATTTTGTTGTCTGATAGACAGATACTGATAGTTTTCAACTGTTGTATTTTCTTCTGTATTTACTGTTTAAAATGATTTATTTAAATGTATTTAAATTCAAATAATTTTTTAATATCTATATTTTTTATCATTACAAATATTCCATTGTCCATATATTTAAATAGAACCATGACTTGGCAGGAGAACTCATTTTTGTTTTTATTTGGATATATGGTGAGTGGATAATTGGAAACAAGATGCTACTTGCTGGCACCTCCAAGTATTTGATCTTCATAGTGAGATTCAGTATGAAGTGTAAGATTATATTTTAATACAGTCTCCTTTTTAGAAGCAAGTGTAAAATAAACAATAAACAACCAAGAACCCCACAAAAACACAAAGTGCTTCCTTCCTGTGTTTGCTTGAAACATTCTTCATCTAGCTCAGACTTTAGTTTTTCCTTTTTTTTCATTTCTGCTTTTAAACAATGCTTTTAAATTCTGATTTTTTTTCTTCTTTAAAGAAGGTTAACGCAGGGTGCTTACTCGTGTGCTTTCACTTGCTCCAAATCTGTACTACTTCCCATCATCTGAGTGCCTCATGACACAGAAAGAAACCTTAGGTTAATGAAAATGCAGGCATTTAATGGATTTGACAGAACTCACTGTACGAATGGACACAGGCTCTGAGAAATTTGCTGAGCACCTGAAAACAGTGGGTTCCAGCACTGCAATGTTATTCTTAAAAGAAGTGCTGGAAGCATGTTAAAATGTATTTTATTATAATCCAGTAATGCTCTGGTGTGAGCTTTTGCTTATTATCATCATCCTGTTATTTGTTTTTTTGTAGTGGGTTAGCACTGAGTTACAGGATCATAAAAATGCAGGTACATGCCTGGATGTGAAACGACTGCTGGTACACCAAACATCTTTACCTAGTTTCAGGGAGACATACTATTGATTCCCATAGGAGAAATGAGAAGTACCACAAACCTAATAACATAATAAACAGTAATTTTATTTTGAAAACAGTTCTTGGGTATTTATGCCCCTTGTGTACTGCATTGAAGGACATGAATCTCAGTGTGTACATTTTATAAGCTGTAAATGAATACTACTCAGGTAAGTGTGCTGCTAATTAAAAGTTACAGTAGTAATTGGGCCATGGATAACAGCAGAACTGAATGCTTCTATCTGTTAGATTGTGTCTAGCCTTGAGGTTGTAAGAGAAATCATGATAGGAATGTTTTATCCAGTATATCTTTGCTATGGAAATGCGTAGTCATTTGTAATTTTTTTTTGCGTTGTACTTGCCATCAAAACACCCTGTGGGGAGCTTCCTGAGACCAACAGGAGCCTCCCCCCTCTTCTCTGTTACTGTGTAAATCAGCAGATAAGCTCATGAGGAGAATAGAAAGGTCCTTCCTCCTCCTTCCTCTTTTCTTCCCCCTCAGGGGTTCTAGCATTAGTCTTTGTAAAATGTGTTTTTCTGATGTTGAACTTCTGAAAACTATATCCAGAGGAGTCTGGATGATCATGAGCCTTCTCTTACCCATTCCATCCCAGAAGTATATTTCACATCACCAACTGTGATACCAAGATAACCAGAATGTAGCTGTAACTAAACCACTGAACTCTTAGTCAGGAGGGCTTAGTTTGGCTCTTAGTTTTGACTCTTATTAATAAAGCTGGCATTTGAATGAATGTAAACAAAGTCTTAAATGCTTTAGAGTGTAGGAGGCAAGCCCTGCTCTAGTGGTATTTTGAAAGATTTTCTGTGCCTAAATACTTTCAGGTAATATCTTACAGTTTTCAGTGACAATACTGGATGTGTTTTTAGCTACAATTGCTGCATTAAGACATGAATTAAAATAGAAATTTTCTCTTAATCCTGCTTTATGAGGCCATTGAGATTCTTTTCTAGGATTTTGTTTTTGTATGTACAAAATAATTTGTACCTTTGTCCCTTCTGCTCTGAGCTTTAGTTTGTTAGCTAAAACTGAAATGTCCTCTGTTCTGAAAACATTAATATGCAAGTGAAGGAAATGAGGTACAGCATGTCCTGCAGTTATATACCCCCTACTTCACCTGTACGAAGCTTCTGTGTATGCCAAGCATTGGTTGGGGTTTGCAAGAACATTCACTTCCAATTCTCACTGTCATGTTTCCTGAATCAGAAGGTCACATAAGAGCTGATTAATTTATTAAAGTCAATTTCATATTGATATTTAGGATGTTATAGAGCATCTGCCTTAGAATCACATTAAGACAAACTGGAATAACAATCAGTCAAAGAAATTTCTGGTTGGCGTTATTTGCACATCAACAATTTCAATAGATATACAAAGCCAAAGGAACTCAAGTATGCCAGTGTGACATTAACTAAGATACACAACTCTGTCCCCTGTGCTACAGACTGAAACATGTTTCTGTCTTTTATCCTTTGTATCACTTTTTATCTAACAAAAAATAATTCACATAGGCTTTGTGGCCTACCTGGCAGCAGCACAGGACTTACTGTTATGAAAGAGCAATTCCACAAAAGAAAAGTAAAATCATATCCAGGTGAACTGAGAACCTGCTGGCTGGGACCCTGCAGTTGTTGGGAGAAATCTGTGCTCCCTGAAGGACGTCAAGTGCAAGTTTGCTTTCCGATGGAAGCGTCTCACTTGTGAAACTGTTTTCTCCCCAGTTTCTCTTCTTTTATTCTTTACACAGGTTGTAAAAAATGGCTTTTCTTTTGGAAGATTTTTGATTGTGGGATGTTAGACAGTCTAAGAAATGTTTTCAACAATAAGACCATTATATAGTAGTTGCCTTCTAATCACTTAATTTTGATTGTTTCTTCGTTACCTTACAAGATATATATATCTTTTCTCTTTAGGATATCTCTTGTCAGATTTAAGGCTTATTTAAAATGAAAAGAAAGCTGAAGCAATTTTCTTTATTCCATTTCAGTCTCCTAAGGCCTATTTCCCCCTGGTGAGCTCATAGCAACAGGGGGGTTTAAGGGAATTCAGCTTTCTGCAAATTAATGTCTCACATCATGAAAATTCAGGACTTTTTTTTCTGTATCTTGAAAAAGTAATACAGTGAGTGCGAGTATTATTTCTTGCCAGCGGGTGGAAGATGAATGATTTTGTCACAGTTTTACTGCTTGATGAGCAGTGTCCTGAGGGTCAGGCTTAAGTCTGTGTCACTATGCTGCTCATTACTCTTGAGCTAAATAAGGGCTGATTGGATCTAAATTGCCTAGCACATGGGCCGCAGATGAGCTCAGTGAGTAGGGGATGACCTGCTATTCAGACTGGGAGTAACCCCGGTGTGCAAATGCTGCATTAGAACACCGTGGGAGAATGAGAGGCTACCGACCGCTGCCAGCAAAAGAAATCGAAATGTAAAAACTCTTTGATGCTGCAGTGTTAGAATTTGAAATGTAGGAAGTGACAGGTTGATGGTACTTATCAGCTTTGGCTGGATTAGAGAACAGTGTCATCTTGCTTATATAATGACAGAAGAATGAAGCTAGCTCCCAACTACTTTGCTGTATGAAGTACTGCTCTCAGAGCCAATACTGCCTCCTACTGACAGCCTATGCCGGACAGTGGAGAAATCAGATGGCTTTCAGATGTGTGGCTGGCATACTCAAGTGACAAAGCTGACTGATAAAACAGCTTTTTGAGACAAGCACAAGTCACTGTAGTCTTGAAGAACAGTTAGACTAGGCACCTACTTGTGCTGAACTACACATACACGTCACTGTTACATGAAAAATATTTCTCTTCACACTTATCTCTCCAATGATAGACCCCAGGAAAGGAGATGATCCCTGGAGAGAAGTAATTTGTGATGGTGTGTTTTAAAGAAAGCTGACCTTTAAAGTGGAGAAGAAAATCCAAAGGAACGCAAAGAGACCCTGTATGCTAACTGAATGTATGGATATAGTTGTCTTAATAGCAGAAGATGAAAGGCAAGTGTTGAACACAGGCATGCATTGCAGTTGTTTGTGTAGTTTGGAAGGATTTGGTGGTTCAGTGGAATATATTCTTTTTGGTTTTGTTTCTTTCCTACCTGTCACCAGTGCTTAGGAAACTGAGTAACAGCCGCTTCCTTTAATTTTTTTTTCAAATTTTTCTTACTGACATCTTTAACCTAGCTATATCCAACTCTCTTCTTACTAACTATAAGACTATCTTATTGGCAGAAACAACTTGATTCTCTTATTAGAGCATAAGTGAAGAGGAGATGAATATGAATATATACTATTTTCTGGTGTTTTTCTGTTGTTGTTGTCTTTTTTCTTTTTTTTTTACACTGCCTGAGTATATATCATTTGATTCTTCTTCCCCTGGGATGATGTACGCATGCTGAAATTTCTCAGTGGACATACAAACAGCTTCTAGTTTGCTTGTTTCTGGGTATTTGTAACAAAAAAAAAGAGAAAGGAAAACAGCAGCCTTACATGCTCAAACAGTATTATGATAAGCCCTGCTGAAAAGGTCTTGGGGTTACTGGTGGATGCTAAGCAGAACATGAGTCAGTAACATGCCCTCTCGGCCCAGAAAGCCAACCATATTCTGGGCTGCACCAAAAGAAGCGTGACCACCAGGTTGAGGAAGGTGATCCTGCCCGTCTGCTCTGCGCTGGTGAGACTTTATATGGAGTACTGTGTCCTGATGTGGAGCCCTCAGCACAGAAGAAATGGACCTCTTAAAGCCCAGTTAGAGGAGGGACACAAAGATGATCCAAGGAATGGAACATCTTCCCTATGAGAACAGGATGAGAGAACTGGGGCTGCTCAGCCTGGGAAAGTCTTCAGGGAGACCTGAGAATAGCCTTTCAGTATCTAAAGGGGATCTATAAGAAAGAAGGGGAAGAGTCTAGTGATAGGACAAGGGGAAATGGTTTCAAACTAAAAGATGGGAAAGTTAGACTGGGTGTATGAAAGACTTTTTTCAAAATAAGGTTGGTGAAGTGCTGGAACAGGTTGCCCAGAGATGTAGTGGATGCCGCATCCCTAGAGGTTTTCAGTCAATAACTGAGTTGGAAGGGACCCTTAAATTCATCTAGTCTAACTGCTCTGCAATGAACAGGGATGCTTCTTTTGACGCAGCCGAGGATACAGTTAGCTTTAAAGGCCAAGAAGACACATTGCTGGCTCATGTCCTGCTCCTGTCCATCTACCAGTACCCCCAATACCTTTTCAGCAGAGCTTATCATAAAACTGTTTGTGCATGTAGGGCTGCTGTTTTCCTTTCTCTTCCCTTTTTGTTATAAATACAAAGTCACATTGCTAGCTTGCATCCAGCTTTCCACCAGTATCCTGAAGTCATTTTCAGCAGGGCTTTGCTTTGCTGAATTCTTTCATCTCAGCTTGTATTGATAGTGGGGGTTACTGCAAGCTGGATGCAAGACCTTGCATTTTTTTTTTGCTTTGTTGAACTTCATGAGATGCTTCTGGGCTCACTATTTGAGTCTGTCTGTGTCTAGGCATCTCATCCCCCGTGGGCACCAGAAAGTTAGGTATCATCTGAAAGCTTGCTGAGTGTGTATTTGATCCTACAGTTGATGTCATTGATGAAGATATGCATTAGTGCCAGTATTGATGCCCTGAAGGACACTACTTGTCACTGTTCTTCACCCAGACATTGAGCCACTGACCACCATTTTCAGTACGTGTTGCAACCAGTTCTTTGTCTGTTGAACAGTCCATACATCAAATCTATGTATTTCCAATTTACAGAGAAGGGTGATGTAGGGATTGCGTTAAAGGCCTTACAGAAATCCAGACAGATGATGTAATGCTATAACAGGATAGAAAGTACCACAGATATAGTGGGGTAGGAAAGTCTTTGGCTAAAGGAACAGAGAACAAGTCCAAACACAGCCGCCACAGAAACAAAGGAAAGAAGCTACTAACCTTTACAAGGCCTCAGGTATGCAGGGAGCTCCACCAAAAGAAGCCTTTGCCTCCACTGCTAACCCTTAAATGAGGGCTGGGAAGGGGTGGATCTTGACTCCACCCCTTCTGATTATTCAGGTACATTGCATGCACCTGAGCTTCCCTGTGTTGACCCTGCCTTCCCACCAGGTGCTCAATCACTGTTGTAGGTCATGACTTAGTATTGCCATTATGGGGGATATCAGGGTCTCTTTCTTATATAGTCCACTGATGTAGCTACATGGTGATTCAAGTCGATTTCTTAATATATTGAAAAGGAGGGTGAGCTGGGCACAGTTCTTATATGTTGATCTCTGTGTGAATACTTATTTATGTGAATTTATAACAATGTATTGACTCTAACAAAGTAATTATTTATAATTTACTGAAACCTGCCCATTGGTTAGCTTTTGTGACAATTACCTCTTCTTGCACACAGCTTGTGTTAGGTAGCAGGGTTTGATGGGATTGCTTAGGAAAAAATAACGAATTCCACTATGGTATTCAATTTTAATAAAAACTTTTACAGGTGAGAGATAGGAGCTGCTTGTTTCATCTTTAGTTATAGTTCTGTATACAGTTCTGGACATATCATTTTGCAGAACGCTTAGGAATAAGTTGAAGACTGCGGAGATTCACAGAAGTTAATGATGAGAGTTGGAAGTTCACAAAAGTTTGAGGGAATTGAGAAAGATTGAAAGGAGACATGCTAGAAGTCAGCTTGCATGAATAAGGCTGCTGGAAAGCAAACAAGTTTTCTGTTGTTCTCTCTGCTAGTGAAGAAGGAATTGTCTTAATATGTGGCAGAAGTGGGCTAGCTTGGCTATTTTGAGGAGGCTGCAAGCAATGGTGCTGTCAGGCTGCAAAAAGTAGTCAAAATCACGTGCAATTTTTTTCTCCTTTTAGGGACTACCTTAGACAAAGATTTGTTGGAGTAGTCTTTGTAAGATGTTTGGAGAGCTGAGGTGGACTCAACTAATTTGAGATACTCCCCAGTCTTTCACTTCTTTCTGTGATTTGAAAGAAAGGAATTCCTGATGCTGCTGGTGCTGCATTAGTGAGGCTGCTTTCCTACACTGTAACCTATGCTTTTGCTTGCAGGACTAAACCCCACTGGACTTAGAAAGTGGTAGATACAAAAGAAACTACAGCAGAAGCTGTAATGTAATAAATAACTTCAGAAATCTGCCATTCATTTTGATTTGTGCATTCGTTAATAGTGTTTAATTGTGTTTGTGCTTTCTGTAATTTCTGTTATTAGAAGAAAAAAGGTAAATGTCTTTACTTTCTCCACTGTATTAGTATTTGGAAGGTCAGCAGGGGGTGATTGAGGGTGGCCTGCATTGGCTGCACAGGAATGGCTTCGTTGAAGGTTGTGCTGGATTTTCAGTGGTTTTGCGGTCAAGTTGGGAATCTGCCTAGAAAAATTACTTTGAAAATGCTTTTTAGACTTTTTTTTTTAAGGATAGCTAATTGATCCAGGACATAAACGTATGCATTGCCATGTTTTATTTGGCTTGGAGCAAGTCCAAGTGCCATTAATTGCTGATGCTTAAATGCTCCAGCTTGTCTTGCAGTGGTACTAATCAGTAAAAACGTGCATAACGTGAAATGAGCATCAGCTCGTCTGTCTTGCCTAGAAACAAAATGGGAGGGATAGAGCATTCTCTGTAACGGGTACATTGTGCATCTTCTCATGTTCTTGTGGGAGTCGCCTTCTGACACTGTTATTGCGTGGGCCAAGTAGAGGAAGGTAGAAATGGTTGGTGGCTTGTTTTGTTCTTGGATAAGCTGGAAGTGCTGTCTGTTCTCTTCTTTTTCATAATGAGAAGGCCCTATTTATCTCTAATCGGGGTTAATTAAAGCCTTAGGGCAATACTGAGCCCCTGCCAATGGCTGGAAGGTACAGACATAATCAAGGCTGTGGCTCCTCGCTGTAGGGAATGGAGAGGTAACAAGGGGCTGTCACTGGCTCCGAATAGAGCTGCACTCATTCCTTCTGAAAGAAAAGGCACAAGTGAACTTTCTTGTTAAACAGTTTTGTTCACTTATTAAAAGAATGGTATGAAGGCTCTGTTGTGATGTGTGGTCCAAGGAGCAAAAACATCTTGGCAATGTGTGGCCTACAGCCACAGCAGCCATTATGCTGTCAGCAGGAGTGTGCGCTGCAATGCTGATCGTGTGGCACCTTTTACTGAGGGCCGGGAGAAGGGGGAAAAGGCAACTGACATGGACTTACCAGGGCAATGAGATTTTCTTTTACTGCTTTTTGTGTTCCTGTTTTACTTAGATCAAGTCATTGTGAGAAGAAAAGCAAATATTTTCATTGATGTTCTTTGTTTTCTTGAACGGGGTCATTGATTAGCTATTGGTGGGATGCATTTGAAAATACTCGAATTAGCGTTTCAGGTATCTGCCTAAAATATTTTAAAGGTGTGAAAGATTTGCTTCCAGGGAAATTTTCAGATTTATGCTACACCTGTTATATTGAGGGGATTCTACATGGGGGAGACAGTGTTTTGGGAGGGGGGAAGTGTTTTGGGTGTCCATGTTTGGTGTGTAATATTTACGTCGGGTTTTGTATGAAGTGCAAAGATGACATCAGCAAGTTAAATACTGTAATCATCTTACTTCTTACATAATAATTAACTATAGTACAGTCATGATTATCTAAATGTCACAGAGTAAAATCAGGCAATCAGGGGACTTCACAATGTAATTATTAGACTCTGGAGAGACATGACCCTGTTCAGAGTAATGGGGGCTATAGTTAATCGGTGTTAGGATTAATGAAACTTTTTACCGTTTAATTATTCTGGGACTCTATTCGTAGCAAGAAAATGTCTGTGCTTCGAGAGAAAAAAAAATAGAAAACAATCATAAAAATATAAGCATGAAAGTGAATCTTGAGGTTGCGTTACATTGCTGCTCTGAGTTAGGCATCTATTTTTCTGAGACATCAAGAACAATTACAGGTGTGGGGGTTTTTTTCCGAGTCAAACTCAAAAATTGTAGGGTTTTTTTTTTTCCTGCAGGCAATAAACTTTTGCTGTTTTCTTTCTCTGAAGAAAACTTTTGATACATGTACAATATGAGCATTATGACAGAAAATATATGACATCCTCCTTGTTCTTAACTGTCTTCTCCAAGTTTTAGAATGTGAGGACATTAAACAGTTTCATTAGAGTTCTTTGTGAAAGGATTTCCACTGTATTGCCATGATACTTTGGAATTTCTGATAACTCAGCCTATCCTTTGAAAGATTTGCAGATGAACTGTTGTGTTGGTATTGTCTTACTGAAAGTTTTTCTATTCTCTTTTTCTTCCTTGAAACAGAGTGATTTCTGAAAACTCTTCAGCAAACCTATCTCAATGTAAATTAATACTGTAAATTGTGCTACTAGTGAGGGTGGAGGGAGTAGTAAGAGTGGGTGGGGGGAGAGAAGAATTAAAATCATTCAAATAAATGGTTTAATTTATGCCTCAGCAGTTAAGCATGCTCCTGGTTAACAGAAATACCCTTCAGCTACACAGGATTTGGGAGGGTTGGAGGGCACTCATTTGCACATAAATAGCCATTAACTGATAAATTCCCAGAGGTCTCCTGTTGCATGCTAGTGGTTCTGACCTACTTAGCTAGCTTAAATTTGTTTTACAGAATTATTATAATTCCATCCTTGGTACTTAAACTTTGTGATTAATGCATGCCTCACAATACAATTAAAGTATAATTACACAGTTTTACAGTTTGCTATCATGGTGTTATTATTATTACAAAGAGCTGGATTTTGCAAATATTAGAAGAATTAGGGTTCTGATACCCATCACTTTGCTGTTATTAAGTGATTATGTTAAATGGGACCCCTTTATGGTTGAAGAATGAAGTGGAGAGAGGGGAATCATTAACTAACACATCAGATGGTTTCTGTGTGATAGTGGAAGAGATGTGCAGTGGATTGTTTGCTGTTTTGTTTTTTAACACATCTGTATACAATAGGTGCAATACCTTTTATCTTTGCCAGCTGCCTGTAACATGCTCCTAAACATCTGTGCTTCAGTGCTTAAAAAAGTTTCCTAATAAGCACTTACTTTGTGTAATCTGCTCTCAAGTATTTGCTTGCGTTACTGTACAATAAAATCAGATGTTTACTGAAGCTTTTTATTACCCTGATTAACAACATTAATGGGCAGCTAGAGTTCCAACAGATCTATGTAGTGTAGGTTAGGATGTGTGTGAACTGATAAGATCTTGCATGCTCTGTAACTTGCAGCAGTTCTCTCTGAGGGATCCTGTCTTCTGTATTCATGTCTGTGATTGCATTTGATGTTTATATTGGCTGCGGATAGCAGTAAGACACAAACACCACTGTTTTTTACCTTAGCTGTCAGGGTTACCTGGCCTTCCCTATTCTAATTAGTTCTGTGTCTACTTTTCATTCTACAAGGAGTGATTCACAAATCATTAATGTGATGTGTATATGATGTACAGGAATCACTTTCATATGGCAGTATTTTTAGATCCTTACTTTTGCTAATGCAACCTCAGCAGAAAATTTTGGTATTTATCTTAGCAAGTAACATAATCACTAACTCAAAGAAGGACTGAAAAAATGTTTTTCATAGTATTTGACTATTCTGATGTAAGCTACAAATCTAATTTTCCTTTATCTATGAGTGTGTGTTGTACCACACACACTTCACTGTTGGGATTGGAATAACTGATGCATTTTCTGAGTTATGCTTTATGTTCTTCTGAAGCTTTTAAAGTTACTCTCTAGATTTTTTTTTTCTTCAGCTAGAGTCATGCAGTGGAAACTCCAGACAGTGTGCAGACAGAAATTGAATGTTTCACCCTCAAGTCTTATTTGATCCAGTGCTTTGGGTTTCATATTTTGCTTAGTTTGAAAAGACCTGTTGCTTTTGCGTTTTTGTTTAAATTATGCTACTCATTTCTTCAACAATGAAAATATTTCTCCTTCCTAATTTCAGAGCACACAAAGGGTAATAGGCAAATAGAAATCTTTTTCTTACAATGATTTCTTTCACATCTGTAGTTTCAGTCTGTATTTATCCTGCCACTACAATGATATAATCTCTGCTTTCACTATTATCATCTGCTGTCATTAAGCTCAGAAAACATTGGTCATTATTACTGATGCATGGAAGCATACGAGCAGGTAGCATGTAATTATGCTTGGAAGAATTTAGTATATATCAGTGCTTCCTACTTGAATATATATGAATTGGTTTTATTTCCAGTCTTTAAAAAAAATTACTGCGTAGAAGTGATTTAAATCATTTTCATGTGGCACAAGAAAAATGTAAAGGCACATTACCAGAAAGAAATGGTCAGCAATAAGAGCTGTTTTGCAAAGTTGGCTTGCAACATCTACCACACTATATGGAGAAAACAGTTATCCTGTAATAATAAGACTAATGAATTCAGAAATTCATTGATTGAACTGGCTCTGGGTAGATTATGTGCAGGCTTGCTTCAAGGAGAGGAATTTATGAAATGTTTGCTGCATCCAGCAAGCACTGCTGCTATAATACAGCTGACTCCTCAGTGGTTTGCTTTGATCCTGTGGAATGAAAGGACAGGAGGATCAGCTCAGGTCTAAATGAGATTACAGCTGGTTCGGCAGCTTATCTGGTCTAATGCCAACTAGTGTGGCTTTGCACGTCCTAAGGGGTTTACAACAGAAACTGTTTATTGAGTATCATCGGTTTACTCAACACGAGCAGCCTAATCCTTCCCAGCCTCAGCATGTTGTAAGATTGTGCATGAGCCAAACCAAAAGCTGGTGTAGCCAGGGCCTCCAGAGCCCTTTGTCTCGCTTCATATTGATTTTTTTTTACCTGTGTTAAAGACAGTAAAAAATAAAACCAATAACCAGCCCTATTCTGAGCAAAAGGTTAATCTGACCTAAAAATCTTACAAAAGCATCTTTTAACCCTGGAGGGGATGGTAGCCTTTCTCTGACTTTTCACTCTAGGGATTTCCTAGTTTAAGGTTTTGAAGAACAAGATAGGAAAACAGCTTAAACATTTAACTCCGCGTGTCTTGCAGCGTTTCTGAAATCTCTTAACAGCTGCATAGGAAACTTGAAAAATTTATTTTTGAGTACAGCCATTATTAACAAAATACTGTATCTCTGTGGCACCTAATGCCATGGAGTAAGGGCATGACATACCGAACAGAATTAAAGAGTGGTGAGAACAGGTAGGTGTCCCTGGAACCATGCTGGTTTTTCCCTGCAGTGTTTGTTATATAAAAGCATCAGTAAATACCTTGTTCAGCTGCTTTCTCAAAAAGGAAATCAAGTAGGTTAATAAGGAATTTTAAAATAAAACCAAGCTGGCCCACAGAAGCAGAATGTTTTTAAAAGTTTAAAAAAAGTTTAAAAAGTTTTAAAACAGAAATTCTGTGCTGCAAGCTCTTACTCTTAAGCAGCACTCTTTCTATTTTCATACGAAAAACAATTAAATAGTAGATATTATTAATATTTTATTGAGCCTACATCCTCTCTGAGGTGAGTCTCTTTTGGAAGATAATACCGTATATGTCAGATGATTATACATAAGATGCTTTTTATTATATAGAGAAGGAGTAGACTAAGCAGAGGTCTTGCAGAGTAGCAACAATACCTTTGCACTGAAAGAAAGACAGTAAGTTGTTGACTCTGTATTGCTACAATTATGCAGAAATTTATTAGTTACCTGTGTTTGTATATTGTATATATTATTAGGAGTAATTAAATGGATTCTTCTGAGACACAGGGAACAGACTTTGGTGGCATCCCTATCTGTCATTGACTGCATGTGGCAATCTTGAACTGGGAACTGTTTCAAAGATTGCTGAATCCTGGTTAAAAGACAGCAGTAGCATGGGGAAGTATGGATGCTGTTTTCTGTTTACTTCACCTAATTGGAATAGATGTGTATTTTAAGCTATATGTAAGCATAGAGGTTTCCATGGATACCATGGAGGCACTTGGGAATATTTTATGGGGAAATTGCTAAAAATGATGTTGAAGATAAACATGAACTTTACTCAATATTTAAACGTAATGGACAAGATATGTACAAGTTGAAAATGCAATATTTATCCAATCACTTCTATTTTATCAAATCTGCTCTTTAAAGCAATAGGTTGCTCTCATGTATATATAGTGTTATACTTTTAGCACATTTGGAGATAAAAGCCGTTGTTGGTGATTGCTTAAACTCTTTGTTCAAGCATCTGAACAGTACAAATCAAAGCATTTTGTCAGACTGCGAGAAGTGTCGCATAGATAATGCTTCCCACACACGCAGGTCACCAAATAAATTATGTGCGTGGCTTTACAACGTAGCTGGTGCTGGAAGTTAAATGGATGCCCAGTGGTAGAACTCATAAAACATTTTTCTGTTAACGTGACCAGGCAGAATTGACATTGTTGATGGTAGCTTTGATCTAATAAACCATCAGTTCTAGAAGTGATTTTTACTGCATTCGTAGGGGATGATGATAAAAGTTTAGCAAGCCCACGGTTCTTCCTGAATGATAGAAAATTATCTCTACTGTCTGTTACCAAGTGTTAGGAACAATGTTAGTAGGGGGATATTTTGTACCCAGAGTAATCTTCACTAAGAAGATACATTGGGTGAAAACATCCTTTAGCATCAGAGATACTTTATAAAAAGAAATAAAATTGATTTTTCAGAGATGAAATACAGTGTATTTTTTGGAAATAAGTTATGTCATTGTTTTGAGCACAAGTTTGTCTGCCTCCCTGGTTTTTGTCATACAGAGACTTTTCCTAAACTGTCTACAGTATGTGAGTCCTAGCAAGCTGCTAGACTATCCATATTCATACAGTTCTTGATTTTCTGCAAAAGGAACTTCAGGAACAGGAGAGTTTCATTTAAAAAGTAAATACATAGACTTTTACATTGGAACAAGAGTTCCTCTGTCGATGTTCTAACTATAACTAAATTAATAGAAAGAAAAGAAAATCTTCAAGTTTTAAATAAGAATGGTCTGGTAATAAGCATATGATGCATTTGCAATGTTAAGGCAGGTATATTGTTGGAAATTATGTTCCAAATAAGTAACTATGAGTAATAGTATCGCTTATTTGTTGGTTTTCAGTATCTGAGGTTTGTTTGATGTGGTTCCTTCATTTCCACTCAGGACTTTGTGTGGTTAACCTCAGAGTCCTTTTCACATCTGATCAGATCAGGAACTTTTATTTAAGGTGACACCACATCCTCGTAGATGGATGGATATTCTACCAGTTCTTTTCTTGTCCTGGTGCCAAGTGCAAGAAACTGTGCATCAACAGTTTTGCTGTAAAGGAGAATATTGGAGAGAGGTGGTGAAGTTGTGCTCAGTTAATTTGTTTGAAGCCATTCACCAAACTTTAATTTTCATAGCTTGCCTGAGAAGAATTTTAGTTATCTTTGAGTGTAAATTTACCATCACATATTTCAGATTGTAAGCTTTTCCAAACCAGTATGTGTGTTCTTCATTCGAGTGAAACACCATGAGCACAAATGGATTTCCATTTTAATACATAATGCGGCTGTCTTACCCCTGATGTGGGAAGTCCATTAAACTACTGGGCTCTGAATGCTAAGGGAGTCTGACTAAGGTTAAGTTGTATTTTTTATTTGTTTTTTTTTTTAATTATTATTTTTGCTATGTGAAAAATTACCTTTTTTAAGTATGTAAGCAATATCCTGGGGAAAACATGAATCTCTTTTGCCACTATAGTAGTCAGCTGGAGTTTTTCTTATCTCAGAATCCCAGAGAGCAGCTGAAGGCAGGATGATACTTCTTGGAAATGGTAGTGCCTCAAAAGGTGTTTCAGCACTAGCCTTTTAGGACCAGCTGACTGGCATTCCAGTTCTACTGTGTATTGTTTTCATAACTCATGGCATTTTTTTCTGAGTAAAAGGCAGTGGGAGATACTAATGGCAGAGGATGAACTTGTAAATACTCAAAAAATATGCTGTGTCATGGTGTGGGCCATTACGTAGACACATTTTGTCGACTTTCTGTTGTTCTTGAGGAATTTCTGGTAAGTTGTTTTATAAATAAGCAGCATACTGGATTCCCAGGACAAGACTTTGCAATACTTCTGGGTTAAGTCAAGGATCACTGGACCACTAAGCTGAATAGGACTGTGTGGAGTATGTGCCCTGTGAGATGAGGCAGAGAAAATTGGGTTTGTTCAGCCTTCAGTAAAAGAGAATTGGTGGTGGTGGTGGGGAGGTGGTGGGAGAAAGGTATTTTATTGTTTCCTACAACTTGTCTAATAGGAGGTAGCAGATGAGATGGAATCAGACCCTTCAGATAGAGGTAGGAAGCAAACATGAGATTGTGTTGAAAAAAATACCTGTATTACATTTAAGACTAAAATTTTCACAGTAAGAATAGTCAAACATTGCAACAACTTTCTAAGTGAGGTTGTAAAATTTCTGACCTTAGAGTCACTCAAGACTGGCTGTGCTTTGAGCTGGTTTGGACCAGGTGAAATCTAGTGATTTCTTCCAACACCAGATGTTCTGTGATCCCTAAGTAAGAATGGAGAATGTGGGGTTTGTGCTCAACAGTATTTATTCTAGGTGTTATTCTGATGTTATCTGTTGTAGATAACACCAGGATATTATTTAATGTACAGCATCTTTATTTAGAGTTTTGAAATTAAAGAGCTTATTTGAAAGACCTTGACAGGATTGAGTGAATTCAAAAGAATTCTGAATATTTTGAAGAAAGCCTGAAGTCCTCCTAACTTAGGACTATTTGCTATCCCTGTTGCTCTCATGGCAAGGAAAAGCTGTCATAGAAGATTGTTAAGAATGGTCTTGTGTGCTTGCAGTGACCACTGTTTACAGCTAAAAACGTAACAGCTAATACTACCTGTTCCTTTTATGACATACACTAGAATTTATATTCCTAATGGGGTATGAACTTGAATAAAGATGATTTTATCTAGACTTCCTGTTTTTCAGAACATAAACTGCTTCAGAAAGAAAACTGAGCACTATGAATCTTAAATACACAAATTAAAAAGAAAAATGGAAAAAAAATTAGTTATAATTTAAAGTTACAAAAATGTAATTGCAAGTTCTCAGTAGTTCTCTAGCAAATCTTTTTATATAACAGGTGACTCCATGTTTAAAACAGTGAACAAAAATTTAAGGTGAATGCTTTGAGGCACTTTGCAGCACAGAGCTCCCTAATTCCTATAGGCCCATTGCATGCTGTGACAGAAAATATGTCATATGGTATTTACTAGCAGAATATTTGATATCCTGTCATTCATTTGGGGGAGCTATCAGTGGTAGCTCAGTTTGGAGTTTAGAAGAAAAACTTCCATCACACAATGTGATGTGCCTACAGACTCCATCACGTGGATGAGTGTGCCTTTTATAAAGGATGTTTTAGGGGCTGTGTGAGGAACTTGTTTTGAATCCTGACACTTAAGCTATGAGCCTGCATGTACTGACACATAAGCTGTGATCCCAAGCCACCTTGAAGAGAGTACTTGCAAAAAAGTGCAGTAGGGCCCAAGACATGTGCACTGTTCTGAAGTTTTGCATCTGGCAGGGGAATTTATCAGAGACTTTTATGTTTTGAGGTAGGAAGTAATAGGAATACTGGGACTGACTATCCTGGCTCTTGGAAAGATATATTGGAACTGCATAGGATAACTGCGTCCGTGTGCATGTGTTCCAGTTTATACTGTCTCTGCGTTAACCAAACAGTGAAAAGTGCAATCTTAACTCCCCCTCAGTACTGTACTGACATAAGCTAACTTGGCTAAATACTACTGAAGATAACAAAGGTATGTTGCAGTTGAGCTCAAATTAACTTCAGGGTTTCCCCGAGACTGTTCCACAGTCTAAAATGTGAAGTAGTTGAATTCACACAGGTTGTATTGTCTTTGATGCTCTTCCAACCATTTCAGTTAAATGTGGCTAGGAAAAGAAAACAGTTCTCTGGCACAACTTTGCTAGGTTGGCTGAAGCAGATGTATTATTCTCTCTCAGTAGACCTAGCAAAAGCAGTCTTTTAGAGGTTTAGTGCTTGCATTTAAATTATGGTCATAACAACTTGTCTTTTTGGTGATGTAGTTGCACCCTCTGAGAAGGGTTGAGGAGACAGTGCTAACTAATATCCTGCAGCTCTGGATGTTTAGCTTTTCTTTGCCTTTGTGTTTAGGGTTGTTTGTCCTTATTAATATCTTTGTCTTTGAGCATAATAAAGATGTTGGGGATTTCTTGTTCGCCTTGTGTAATTTAAAAGTATTACTGAGCACACTCAGCATGCTGTCCATAGTTAACACAGGGTTCTCTATTACTCTGTTACTAGCTATAGAGAGGATTATATTAAACTCAGTAACCTTGCTGAAGCCCCTTTGTACACTGCTGCTATATTGATAATCTTCACATGATTCAATTGAAGTTGAAAACCTTCTATTCAGAGCATTAACACTTCCCATTCCAGTGAAGCTGAGAATCTTTGATATCAGGAGATGAGCTTTGTGACATTCAGATCAGTATTCTTACAGAGGCTGCTCTGAAAATAATGCCTCCTATTTTATTATGTTGGCCCATGATATTAGAGTTGGATGTTGGTGGTATAGCAGTAGGGGTTGAACCTTCCTGCCAATATTCCAGTACATTTTTTTGGCATGTGAACAGATTGCAGCAGAGGGGAAATCTGATAGAGTGGCATCTCACATGGAAGTGTGTATGAAGCAATGGGATGGAAATGAACTTCTCCATGCAGAAAAATTTGTGCCCATTAACATTCATCAGCACCTGTTGAAGATTTGTGGAGTCCAAACGGTGTATGTGTGTGCACAGTGAGGTGGTGCATTTCAATAGTGGCAACAGCAACATGAAGGACAAGCCATGTTCTGGATGGAATGCACACCTGTCACCATACAATGAAGAATCTCAATCAACTCATCTGCATGAACGACAGATTGACACCAGACAACTGTGTAAGGAGCTGAGTATCAGCTTCAGCGCATTGGAAATGATGGTGGCAATGCTGGAATGTCACAAAGTTTGCTCTAGGTGGACCCCACAAATACTCGAGCAAGAACAGAAAGAACACGATATGCAAGTTTGTCAGGATCTGCTGAACCAATACAGGCCTGAAGGTGACAGTTTCCTGGATCATATCCTTAACCAGTGATGAGATGTGGTCTCACCACTACCAGTGGAGTCAAAGTGATGGTCCATGGAGTGATGATGTGACTTCTCCATTGAAGAAAAATTTCAAGATGGCTTCCAGCAAGTAACTTGATGTGCACTGTCTGCTGGGATAGGAAAGCAGTGATCATTCTGGATTTCCTGGAATCCATACAGACCATCAACTTTGGCCTCTACATCATGACCCTTACTAAGCTGAAGGCTCAAACTTACAGATTCATGCCAGAGGAGACTACCTTTCTCCTGCAATGCAGTAATGTCAGACCTTGTACCAGTTTGGAGATTGTGGAGCATACTCCTAATCTTGGCTGGACTGTCCTACCATACCCATTGTAGAGTCCAGATTTGGTATCTTCCAATTTCCATCTGTTTGGGCCAATGAAAGACATGGGCAACATTTTACTCGCAACAGTGCTGTCATAGCAGCAGTGAAACAGTGGGTCACCTCTGCTGCTGTTGAGCTTTATGAGTGTGCCACGCCTTCAATCATTATTGGTGAAAATGCATTGCTAATGTTGGTGACTGTTGAAAAATAGTTTTGTTGCTGAGAGTTTGTTCACTCAAATACTGTTACTCTATTTGTATTTTCCATGCAATAAGTAGGTGGCACTGTTTTTAGAGTGACTTACATATTAGTCTGATCACGCAGATGTTGCAAAGGGCATTTCTCCACCTGAACTTGGACATAGGATACTCATTAAGACTAACCATGTCCTAAAAATGTTCAGTGGTTATCTAAAGTGACTGTTACACTGTTTGATCACTGATAAAATAGTGAATGTTTTTGGAATCTACTATGGACTTATTTTCGGGTTGTAAACATTTGAGAGTAATTATTAAAAAGTTTTCTGGCATTCTGCATCTAAATTTAAGCAGTGTTACGTATGTGCCAGTAAATTATAGAAACAGAGTAAGATGTATTGAGATTTTATATGTGTATGTTTATACTTTATGTTTGTATTCATATGCAGGCCTGTTAGTGAACAGCTTTCCTCCGAAATGTAAGATAAAATGCTTGGAAAATTATCAGGACCTGTTGTCCTACCTCCAATAATGAATATTATAGAATTGTGTCTTTGGTTGAACTTGCTGGATTTAGGGAATTTGACCCATAGGGTTGGATTTAAAGATTGATTTCCTTTTTCTCTCTCCATGATTTTCTGTGTTATTTCTTTTCGACGTATACTTTCTATATCTTGTGATTTAATAAGAGATGTCTGAAGTAGACTGCTGGCCCATTTGCCAGTATATTTAAGAACTACATCAAGCAGTAACAGATATGAACACTTGTAAAAATTTTCCATGACAGCTTTCACTTGCATGTCACGATTGTGGCATCTGTATGGTCTGGATCATTGCAAGTCTCACTGCATCCACAGTCGTCTGGGAGAGTCAGAAGGACAGGACAGGCTGTCACATTCTCTAGGTCTTTCTTCCACGATATAGTGCATGGGAGAAAGGTCGAGGAAAGGAGAATGTGATCAAAGAAGTGCTATAATAGAAGAGAGGAGAGATGACTGTGCTTGGAGGTCATTTCATTTCTGTTTATTTATTTATACTTGCAGAGTTAAACTTTTCAGCATTTGCTGTCTGCCCACTGTCCTGTATGAAGCATTTCCACGTTTCTTTGAGTGGAATACAATTCTTTGAGCCTTGAAATTGACTTTATTTTTTTCTTTTATACTTCCTGTCTTTGCCAAACTTAGTGGTGGCATACTGGGAATTTATGTTGCCCTACAACTTTGAGAGGATCCCTCATATTTTCCCCAGTCATTCATAAGTTTAGGGAATAGCCCAAGTAATGTCTGAGAAATGAAACTTGGCTTTAGTCTTTGAATGGCTTTAAGGGAAAAAGTAGTTGTCTACGATAGTTAACTGTAGTTAAGCCTATTTGAAAATATTTGTATTTTATGAGATTTCCTAGTTTTGTAATTAAGCAGAGTCATTTAGTTCAGGATATTTTCAGCTGGCATTATTTTACTTAGAGAAGTGACATGAAGCTAAATTGATGCATGTGATTTGAGCTGCTTTTCATAGTTTGACTGGGGATGATCATCTGGATTTTTAATATGCATTAATTACATTGCTCTTCTAAATTGTCACATCTGAAGCTTCTTAACCGTTGAGTCTGTTCTGTCCATGAGCCACTAACAAAAGGAATATAGTAGTTTCTTCCACTGAGATTTGAAGATGTATATTATAAGCGAAAAATTAAAAAGGCTCTGTTTAAGCTAGTTGTGTGCTCTGGGAGAAAGTATGCAATCTGCTTCTGCTATGTGCCCTGGTATTTTTGTTTTATATGCATATATGATGAGTAATTCAAGATATTCTCTGTAGATTGTCAGATAGTGGTATGGTGATGCAGGGATTTGTTCAACTTTTACTCCTAAGCACTAGGCCATCTTCATGCCTGACAGATCCGTTCTGGTGAGGAAGAGGAGGCTCGAACTTGGCAGACTGCTGCTCTCAAGTTGTCTGAACCTCTCCAGCAATGTATGAGGAGCTAGTGGCCTAGAGTAGCAGATCCAGCTGAAGAGCAACTTGTTTGGAATGTGCAGCATATATTTAAAATCAGACCGCTCTGAATGCCTTGATAGCATCTGAAGACATAAAATAAAGCTATGATGAATAAATGAGTTGCCTGTAAATTAGTTGATTTGTTGTCTAAGTGTTAGGCATGTGTCTTAGAGAGTGAAAATCAGGAACCAGAATTAAGCATTCCTTTTGTAAATACTTCTTCCCACATGCTTACAGAAAATCATCCCTCTGAATCTTGTCTCCCGTGTGTGGGTTTCTTTCATGCCTGCCGAAAATGACCACTGGAAGACTGAATGCAGTATTCATCTGTGGGGGCCCAGAAGTGACTGATTCAGTATCAAGAAGAGCAGCATTCCATACTTCAAACCACTGTGGAGTCCCAGCGCTGAAGCTGCATGCTTATACTTTTTTCTGTTTTTCTAATAAAAAAGCAACAGATAATCCTTTAGACTACCTAGTGGTTAGGGCATAATGCTGGAGCATGATGAGCTCCATTTCTCACTCTAAGGTTTAGTGTTGTGGGGGTTTTTTGTGTTTGTTTTGTTTGTTTGTTTGTTTGTTTGTTTTCCCCAGTGATTTAATGTAGAATTCACAGTCACAGGAGCAGTGCTGGATCCCAAAAACAGTTCATCAAAATGATCCAGGTGCTCTGCTTCCCGAGGCTGTAACTCATAGGTTTTTATATATAAAAAATATGTGTTCAGGTTGTAAAATTAAGGCATCTACTGCTACACCTTGCTTTTGTTGACATGGGTTAGCCATGATCAGATTTCTGAACTCCAGTAGATGGAGACTAAATTTGATGCTCAGCTCAAGGCATTTGTGGGCATTTAGGGGTGTTGAGATGAATTCTAGGTACCTTGGGAACTTCCAGTTCAAAATATAGCGATCTGGTTACTAAGTGGGCAGTTTGTGAATTATGATTCAGCCATTTGAGATCTGTTTGTGCCCCGATTTTTAACCCTTGCACCCATCTGTTGCTTCTCATGTCTCTTTCATCCATGTATGTGAGGTCACTTTTTCTATGCTTCACATTGCTGTGCACAAATGGATGAATTAAGGCATTCACTCCTGGATGGTTCTGTTCTTAAAAGCATCCTTCCCATTTTTCCCCTCTCATCTCAACAGACAGTGATCATATCACACGCGCATGAAACTAGGCTTATTATTCTGACATCTGTTTTCCAGTAAACACTTAAACACGCAGTTTATTTTGGATTATTGAAGCAGATTAAACTGAAGGGAGAACACCAAAACATAATTCCATAAATACTATGCTAATGATGATACATTAATGTTTGATAATTTTTTTTCGTGTTTTTTGCAGTTCTGTTTGTACAGTCAGCACAACAGTTCTGTGGTGATGAGGTTGCTATCACTATGGTATACATGGTGCCAATGCTTTCACTATGAGCAATTTCTTTTCTTCAAATGTTTCTTTTAATGAATGGGGAATGTTGGGTTTGGCCTTAAGTTTGTCATGTTGCTTATCCTTCCAAAACCTACTTTTTATTTCCCTAAAGATGGGTTAAAATTCTGTACCTTTTATTTACTTACTTATTTTCAGTTATCAGAGTGAAAGTGCTGCTGCTCAAGTATTACAAAAACTCTGTAGAAATTTTGTATGTACACTTTGCTATGGAAACAACTTAAGTTGAGAGATTCTGATTTGAGGTGGGATTATTTCTGTCACACTGCTACTTCAATCCTACCAGTCTCAATATACTGTGTACTATATATAAAGAACTTCTGTCCCAAAGCGCTTCGAAACAGATTTTAAAGAGGATTTGGATGTTTGAATCAGGCTTATGTAAAATTTAGTCACCTGCCTTCATGCATGTTCCACAGAAAATACCTAATGTGAAAATATCTGAAAGTCTGCAGGGGACTCTATTCTGACCACTGAAGTTCCTTAGGTACTTCTAGTGTGTGTGTGCCCAGAAGTATTAAGGCTATTTTCACAGACCTCCACTGTTTAGCAGTCAGCTTAGCCACTTTGAGATCATAAACTTGATGTTTTGGCACTTAAAATTCTTCCAAGCATGATATCAGTGCACCTAATAAACACTGATAACTAAGAGCAAAGCTCAGCAACCCTACCCGCTTGTATTCGAGTACAAGAAGAAGGCAGATCACCATTTTATGCAGTAGGTCAAGTGGTGACATAGTTCACAAGTGAGCTGGGAAAAGCTGAAAGCCTTTATTAAGGGAATCCCACATTTGTGACTTTCCGTTAGTATCTAAGCATAGTTAGGCTGGAGCACTTTCTTCTAGGTGTGCTGTTGTGCAACTAGTGTGCCACTTCTTTGAATCCAGAATCTTTTTGTGAATCTGCATCTAGAAGTAGAATTGTGTGGCTGGATACTTCAAACTTGGAGATAGTTGCTGAAGTGAACAAGAAAGATGTCTTTATGTCTTTTCTTAATTAGTTTGTATGAACTAATTTTGATGTAATTGCTCTCAGTTGCAAGCTGTTACTGATTTCTTTGCTTGGTTCCATCTTCTCCAGCATATGGGAGAAGTGTAGTTTATGACTTCCAGTACATTAAAAGCTGGTCTGTATCTAAAATGAACATTATTGTGTTGCTTTCCAGGTATCATAGAAATGTCAATTGGGACCCATGCAGGTCTCCTAGACAGAGCAGGCTGTCACCTACATTAGGTCACATCAGTGATGATGACTTCAGAAATGTACATATATTTAGTGAAAACTGCATATTTGAAGCACAGATATTAGTAAATGCTCTTGAGCAAATTACTAAGTAGAAGTTGAACAGTTTGTCAACATGAGATCTGGTGTCTGTATGGATCAATGAAATAAGTGCTGTAGTTGTGATTTTCTGTAATTACTGTGTAAATGAATGCCATGATAGTCAACTATATGAATACCTGTGCCAAACTGTTTTGAAAGTTATATGGAGAGCATCCAAGGATTTTTTTTTTTCATCTTAATTCAGGATAGGACTAATTAATGGGAACGTGTATGTCTTCTGCAAACAACTTGCTTATGGTTTTATTCACTCTGAGAAACCTCATTTCTGGTGAAATGAGGAGGAAATGATAAGAGATACTAAAGAAATATTGATGCATTATAGCATGTGAAGAAAGTGGAAGTAGGTGAATAATTATGGACTAAATTCTGAAGTGCTGCATAGTAAATACTGCTTGTTTATTCAAGCTGAGTGAACTGCTGTCAAGCAGGGATCTCACAGTTGTGCACCTTTAGCAACAGCACAAATTTTTAGTGTATCACTGCAGTAAAATTAATACACCCACAGAAAATGTGGCTGGATAGATTTCTACAGGAAAGCCCTTCCATTACATTTGTAATAGTGCCATTTAATTTCTGTATGTTGACCAGTGAGGAAGGAATGGCAGCAGGAGTGTTACGAAATGGAGTAGTGTCAACGCTGCCTCTTTTATTTTGGATTTTAATAGATCCTTATTGTACAATATGTTGCTAATCTTTTCAGCGGGAACAAAAATAATTTTCATTGTTAATGTAGTTTATGAGTTTGGGAGTGATCTCAAGTTGATACTTATGTTGTTGTGCACTTTTCCCAGAAGCTGATATACCTTCTGTGTCTGGGATTTGTTGAGAGGATGTAAGGTTCTTCTGTTGTCTTCACTGATATAAAAACTCATACTTCTTTTATTCTAGCATTAACTAAACTCCATATCTTTTCCATTCTTTATACTGAAATCTTTAAGGCTTTCCCATTGCTGAAGAAGCCTCAGCTTCCCTCAGTCTAATCTTTCATTTTAATACCGTAATGGCAACATTCAATTAAGACATGATGTGTTTGCTGCTGGAATATCAGAACACGAAACTGCACTAGTAATCTTGAGGCAAAATGAGGCAGATTTTGTAAGGAAGGTCTCCAAGCTGAAGCACTCTTCCAGTCCTTTGATCTACAGAGGACAAGAGGGCCGTATTTTCCATTTTTGAATCCGTGTGATAATGCTTTGTTTCATTTTGCTTCTGCTGACTTTTCTTTGAAAGGACTGATGCTGAAAGTTGAAATTCCAAACATGAAAGCTATTCATGATTTTGAAAATAGTTGTACATCTCTACTCAGTCTGACTTGATTTATCCAAGGATGTTGGTTCTATTGGTTTGGTTTGTTGTTTTATTTCCTTCAACATTTTAAGGTCATTCAGGTCTTCTTAAAGGACTTTCCTATTCTTAGCTGTGCTGTGCATCTGAGACTTCTGGATACCATGACTGGATTGGTGTAATCTGGGAGCAGAGGGGCTAGGAGTACTATCTGTGAAGAAAACAGTGCCTGTATCTGTGGTCTGGAGCCACTGAGAATGGCAGCATGTGTCTGTGGTAGTGCTTGGCAGGAGGAGAGAGGAGTTGTGTCAGCGTTGTGCAATTCTGAGCCACTGCAGTTTGAATTGAAAGTCTGAAAGCCAACGTGTAGCCATGGCAGGTTATGGACTAGCAGTGACTTCTTCCAATATATGGGCAGCCATCGACACTTGGTGCATCGTTTCCAGTTTGACCTGAGGTTCCACTTTGTTTTAATAATCCAAGATTGAGGTAGCACAGGCAGAGTTTGATTCCATACCCATGTCCAGATAAATGATTGCAATTCCATATCCAGGTGTAGGACTTAAAAAATAATCCTGCACTGTTATATCTTTACATCCAGCTCAACTGAATTTTAAGTAGCACAAACATTCTCTTATTTTATGAACCTAGGGTTTATTTGGTCTGATAGAAAAATGAAACAAAAACAAACAAGCAAAGAAAAACAAAAAAAAAAAGAACGCAACCACTTCTTTTTGCATAAATAAAAAAATTCAGGATTTAAAATGAGTAAGAAACCACACCAAGTTATTATTACATTTGTAGTGAGACAACTGGTGGTTCCATAGGTCTTAACATAATGGAAAATCAAGCGTATGTATGTGTTTTCAGAGCTTGGGTGGTACTTTATGGTATGCTCGTGTAGTGTCAGAAAAATGTGGAAGTCTGAATACAAAATAAAACCGTATTTGTCTGCATTTTTATGGAATTAAATAAATTTCCTTAATTGTGGAAGCAGCTGGCTACATGAACTGCAGCACATATTGATGCTCCCATCGATCCTAAGCATTTATGTTATTGCAAGCATTTGTGTAGGTTACTATGAATAAACATAAATACTGATTTGTATGTGTTGCCCTTCCACTGACACAGAGATGTATTGCCTTACTTTAGAAGTCTGTACACCCTTCTACTTTGCATAGATGTCTAAAGGAGATGCAAGCCACCCTTCTTTGGAGAGACAGTTTAGAGGAGACGTAAAGGTCTTTGTGCAATTTTACAGTTTAGTCTGAGTGTAAGTTGGACAGAGTTGGTCTTGGAGGTTTTATTTTCTGCACTGTGAGGAAACGTACTTTCCTTAACAAAACAAAAGAGAATCCCTTTGTGCTTTTACTGTTTACCTTTCTTTGTTTAATGGACAAAAATATATTTTTAACTTGCTTGTCTAGTCCTTCTTTTGCTTATTCATTGACTATCCTCTAGACCTCACTATTTCTGCACCCTTTATTTTGTCCTTTTTTAATAAGAGGTACTCCCAGAGAAGTATTGCTTGACTTTATAATGCTAATCTCACTTCTCTTCAATTCGTGTTGACTTGGAGAATATACCTTGTAAATAGGAACACCAACAGACATGCTGAATATAATCCTCAGTTTCTAAGCACAGATTGTTTTCACAGCATCCTTAAAGGGTAAGCTGTCTTACTATCCAAATATCATGGCTGGGAAACTGAGGCTAACAAAGGCTGTATGAATTATGTGAAACCGCACAGGGAATAAATGCTAGGCTTAGAATCCCCATCTTCAGTTCTGTGTTTGGACTAATTCCAACTCTCAAGAATATCCTCGATTCCTCCTAATGTTACATAACCTTCAGTGTCTGGTAAATGTAGCTATTCAAAAAGTAGCTGGTTCTCAATTTTCTCACTTCTATCTACTGAAGCTAATGGATGCCCACAGGCAGGCATGAGGTACCGTTACCTTTGACATCCAGTGTGTTTTATGTTTTAAACCATGTTTTAGGCAGAATTTTTGGATATTAAGTTGGAATAATGAGATACTTTTCTAATATCAACCCTAGTAAGTGAAGGCCTTGCAGCCAGCCTACTCTTTATTTAAAATTATTCAATTTCAGATGTCCTAATGAGTGCTGTGAGTTGTATAATTCTTCTGTAATTTTCCCACTTTCCCAGGAGGGCATTGAGGACTGGAGTTTTTTGTTTTTGTTTATTTCAAATTAGGGTGAGCCCAGAAAGAATATCTAAAGGAAGTGTTTTTGCGAAACTCTTGCGATTTTGACAATGGCAATTAAAAAAATGCATTATAGTCTCCAAATGTTAGTGTTCAGATAAGTCTCGATGGCTCTGCTGTTTGCCATTATCTTATAAATATCTTGACTGAGACTTTACAGTGCTGTTTATGGAATTTAATAAAGCAAATGTAATAATGCTGCCTGTGCTTTAATGCACAATCTCAATTGAGTTGACCAGAAGATAAATAGGAACAGGAATGATAGTGCATTCCTACAGATTGTTTTTAATAAGCATGTTATTTAGTTGATCAGCCCAGTGCCGTAATGCCTCCTAACCTACTCTACCAGACAAATATATTAATGCTTTCCCCCAACCCCCATTTCTCTGGGAACATTGATTCCCTGCAGACATATCTCTATTAAACCTCTAGAAAATCACAACTTCCAAATTAGATTAAGTAGCAGGAATGGTACTAGAAGAATCAAAGAAAATTGAGTGCGTTATTGAATTCATGCCACATTGTCTCAGGAAGAGATGGGAGTTATGTGTAGTGGTAACTTTTGTCCTTACTGTACTAACAAAGCTGTGGGCATTGCTGTCAAACCTAATTGTCTGCAGCACATCAGGATAAAATGAATCTTTTCCCTTATCAAAACTTGTATCTAGTGAGGTTTTACAAATGAGAAATAGGTTTCCAAAGGAAGCCTTACAATTGCTCAAAATCATTTGCCATTATTTGCAGTGCACAACACTACCCAAAACTGGCAACAATTTTAAAACGCAGCTGGCGTTGGATAGTAAGCAGACTTTCCTGTCATGCTAGCAGTTGCAAAATGCAGATATTCATTTTAAAACTGCCTATTCCTCATTTTGATCTGACATATTAAAAAGCATATAATTAATGGTTGACATTAGTAATTAACATTAACTTTATGGTGCTTAATATGCCATCGTTCATCCGTCAAACAACTGGTATGCATAATGCCTTTGCATAAAGGTTTTAATTACACAAATGATTTTTCAGTTCTCAGTCTCCACCGTTTATAAAGCAGTTGTAAATGCATTTTTAAAAGATCCGATTTTTTTCATTTATTGAATGTAAACACTGTTTTTGTTTCTCCCTAGGAGTGTGCACAAACGTGTAAGCCAGGGACTTCAACCAGGGAATGCAGAATCAAATGCTCAGCTCCCATTAGTGGCTAAAGAGCACCACCTTGCTGTCGCCAGTGCTCTCTGGAGAAATTTCTTTCCCTATTTGAAGAGCCAGAGAATGTCACAGATGCCACCTTCCCCTCAGCTTGCTGATACAGCAGCAGGTTAGCACTAAGCCTCCGTTAAAAGCAATGAATTTTTTTCACTATGTTCTGGGTCACAAACTTTCAAGGATTTTCTTTTGTGATGTTTCTGCTTCCATGTACTAATATGCATAATTGCAAAAAATTAGATTCTATGCTAAATATTTTGTCAAGAAGAAATATTGTAGTGTTGAATTAGCTGATAGAATACAACCAGACTGAGAACTCCATAAGATTTTCAAGCCATACAAGCCTGACTTTTTTCTCTCTTAGTCACAGACCTTGATCGCCGTTGCAAATGTTACACTATTTAAATGAGAATAACTTATTTCACTGTATCTAGAATTTATATCTTTTTGCAGAAGCTTATCTTTGTGTTGACTATTCTTTTCCCTGAGTGTGATTCAATCAATTTTTGTTTTGTATAATATTTTATATCTGAAGACAGTTTTTAAAAGGTTATTTATATGTCTGTTGCTGTTTTTTTGCTGAACCTTTATGGTCGTCATGGTCATAAAACTCTTTCATAATTCAGTTTAATTTTTCATTTTGCTCACACTGAGGAGTCTTAATCTTGACCGACAGTATTCCATATGAATGTGTACTCCATGTGCAGCAGGAGAATCAGCATGTCATCAAATAGAAAGAAATCTCATTTTGATCTTAACTGTTAGTAGTCAACATTGTATTCTGCAGTTAAAATCATCTTCTATCCTTTTAGCTAAAGTATAGGGATTTTAGAAAAATGTGTTGCTCTTGTTTTTTTGTTTTTTGTTTTTTCCCTATCATGATATGAATTAGGTAAATTTATAAGTTCCAAAGCACTGATTTGGTAATAGGAACATGAAAAGACCCTTCATTTGATGAAGCTCTGCAGTAGTTAGTAGGTGACTTTAATGAAGGATGCAGCATGCAGTGGTGGTAGTGGTCTCATGCTGCTGAAACATTTATAGAAAACAGCAATACAAATCAAATGAAGTCATTGTTAGTGTCACAACTTTCGTTCGTTTCCTACAGTGTTACTTCTTTTTATTTTATATTAACACAATGAAATAGCAAGAAGAGCAGCCTGATATAAACTCTGCTTAGAAGTAGTGGAGTGCAATTGTGACCTGCTGTATGTAGACAAGTCAGGCAGTACTACCCAGGATAAGGCAAACCCTTTCCACATTGTGTGAGCTTCTTGCCTTAGAGGTTGCAGCCCAGAGGAGAGAGCAGCTGTCGTAGCTCTCCTGCTCCCCCTGCCAGGCAAGTAGCTCGAGTTTCACATTATCATTTCTGTCTCTTCTTTCTCTCACAAATATTATGGCCGATGCCGCAGAAACAATGTGATAATCTGGGAGAAGGCTGGCACAAACTGCTTCCTCACCTAAGGCAGAGTGGAGACTCAGTCTGACCTCCTTTTTCATTCTGAAGCCCATGCAGAAATGTGAAGTCATTCATGGCTTAAGGCAGTCCATCTCTACACCATTAATTACAACGCCTCATTGTTGACATTCCTAAAAACTAGCCTTTTTCATCTAAATCAAAATGGGCTTCTCAATGCATGAAGTTTTGTAAATAGTTATCTTAATAAACTAATATGGTACTGATACTTAACTAGTATTGGAAAATTTGGGAAACAGTGAGCCTGTTATTTTGGTGCCCTCCAAAGTAGTTTTCCCGACTCATTTGATGTCACACATTTGCTATCCCATAATAACTCCTCATCATTTCAGATTACATTACATTGAGCACATTTGTTATTTGCAGCATAAAGATGGTACTTTTTATACCTTTTCATGCAGGCAGTGTTGGATATAGATTCCACAGTAAATCTGGCAGGAACAGCAAAAGCTTATGCTTCGTTAATAAAAGCTCTAGCCCATGTCGTACTACTCCACTTTCTAGATCTGCAGCTGCTACATGAAGATCCTTTTTTTTCAGTTGTAAGCTTGTCTCTAGTACTTTATTTACACAATAACCTCTGATACCTGTAAGATTTTTCTAAAAATAGGGCTCCGGCTTTTACTGGTTCATCCTTCCCAAATACAGTTCTGCCCTGCAAGAGGTGTGTAAATTAAATAAAACTAAACTCTATAAAATGATATTAATTCTTACGTGTACAAGGGATACAGTGGTGAAGCTATACCTTCTTCATAGAGACAGCTACATTTTTTCCATGTGTATAAATGCCATCTGTTCCAGTAGTTGCCTGGCATTAACTGAGTTTTCTAGTACTTCCAGAAATGCACATTATTAATTGTAATCAACTTTAAATGTATTTTTCTTTTCTTTTGTTTCATTTTTTCTAAAACAGGAATGTACTGATAAACCATTAACGTAGTACTATGTTTTTCTCTCTTTAAAATCAGGTTTTGCTCTTTTGGCGTTGGATATACCCAGCAAAGCTCTATCAGATCTTCAACCACAACCTGTTCTATCAATGATGCAGCTGTTTGGATGGGATGATATGGTGTGGCCTCACCTGGTGTCAAGATATCTGAGTCACCTGATTCAAAACAGGTGAAAAATTGCAACTACTTGTTCTTTGAAGTTCTTCCATACCTTCTCATTCCTTATTCAGGGGGAAATTTTGCTTCAAACAGCAATGCTTCATTAAATTGACCCATGTTCTTAGCATCTTTTGAAGTTCTAGATTTCTTGAAATTATCATATTTGTTTGGACTTTAATGGCATGTAGTAGGTATTAATTGCGTTGGTTGGATTTCTTGTTTGTTTTTACATGTAAATAGTTCAGGATAGTCAAAATTTCTCAGGATGGTAGGTAAGAATGAGGTTAGCAAAGTGTTAGCCTCCTGACTCAGCTGTGCTTTAATTTGAAACTTAGTAAGCTCTAAAATTCCTCGTTAAAAGTACTGGTCTTATTCTTATGCCTTTTACATTTAACAGAAAAACTTATATCTTAGAATAAGTTGAAATATACATTATCACAGACATCTGAAGACACTATATGATTAATACTAAAATGTCTTGACCTCTTTTAAATGAAGAAGTTCTGAAGCTGAGGAGGATGGGTTGGATAGTACTTAAAATATAAAGAAAATGATTGTCAGAAAATGCATGCATTAAAACTTTCTTTTTCACAGGCTTGAAACGCTTTTTGAACAGATATTAATGTTCATGGAGCTCATGTGTCTGAGACCTGCTAAATGAATTCTTTAAATTAAATAATGGAATAAGAAAATTTATTACATTCATATGTTTTACATACCAATGATGAATTTTCACAGAATTGCTTAGGTGTTGGAAGGAACCTCTAAAGCTCAAATAGTCTAACTTGTCCCATTATCAGCTCAGGTAGGGTCAGCTAGATTACACTGCCCAGGACTATATACAGCTAGAATTAAAAGGCCCATGTAAGCCTAAAATGGATGGTTTTGGTTAGTACTTGTTTTCCTAGTGTATTCTCCTATTACTGAATCAGGCTTTGGAAGCAGAGGTGAGAGATGAGTGAATGTGTCTGTGTCTGACTCTACTTGAAAGTGAAAAATGTTGCTTGTTTTGGGAGGTAAATACTGCACTTAAGAACATAGCATTCAGTCCCCAGATTTTTGTGTTCCTCTTGGGTGATCGTTGTTGAGTCAATGCAAGGTTTCAAATATGTAACACATGCTGAATGAAGCAGGAGATGAACACATATAAACACTTATTTATAAATAATGTAAATTCCTTACTCAGGAGGTAAGATCAAGGAAAACACTTTTATGCCTAAACTGGAGTTTTAGTATCATTTAGGTGCTCGGGGATAGTTACCAGTTCTCCCAGTCTACACTTCAATGAAACCATTTACTTTATAGGATAGAATCCTTTGAGTTGGAAGGGACCTTTAAAGGTCACCTAGTCCAACTCCCCTGCAATGAACAGGGATCAATCTCTTCAGCTAGACCAGGTTGGTCAGAGTTCAGTCCGATCTGACTTTGAATGTCTCCAAAGTAGGATCATCCACCACTTCTTTGGGCAACCTGTTCCAGCACTTCACTACCTTTATTGTGGAAAACATTTTTCTTGTATCCTTATGTGTACTTAAGTATATGTTATTATCCTTATGTAGACTTAAGTATATATTAGCAATTTTTATTAAACACTCTACGTATCATTTTATATGTATCCACAAATATATACACAAATATAGCCATCTTGGCTGAGGTAACAGTAGCTATATTTGGAACTGTGGCCTAAGAATTCACTCTCTCAAGTGTTTTCATTACAAACAGAGAACCTGCACATATGGCTGATGCTGATTTTCCCCCTATGGCCCTGCTGCCATAATTTGATCTAAAAATGCAGGTAGCACTGATGGTAGTTAGTGTTGAGCAGTTGAGCAGTTTAGAGCACTTGTTGCAAGAATTGGGAAGACCGAAGGTGAGTCTTGCACTCCAGAGTTCAGACTTTTATTTCCAAATGCAAGTTTAGGAATGAGAGGCTCTTGCCTCTCCTCCTGTGGACTGTGCCATGGAATAACTGAAAATGTTAAGTGCATGGATCCATGTCAAGAAAACCCAATGGAAAAGTCATGGTTTCATAGCTCAGTTGTGATGGATATGCCTTCCGCTTGCATGTGTGTATATTCTCTCTCTTTCTAGTTCTTTCTCATTCGTTCTCATTCTTCCACATTCTTGTTTTCTCTTTCTGAATCTGTCTTGCTCCTGTCCCGAAATCTCCCACTGGGAGCATGGGACACAAAGCCCTTGTACCAAGGCAGATATTTCTGCCTCTAAGCAGATGTTATGACTGCCAAGTCTCAAGGAGAATTGTCATAATTTCCCAGCAAGGTAAAAATGTTTTGAGCCTAGAACATGTCAATTCCTGCTTCATCAACAGAGCTACTAGGAGCTCATACTTCCTTGTGAAAGGACAACTTTATTTGATAGAATTTAACAGATGTACTGTACTGTAAATACTGTCATTTTCTTATATGCTAATAGGGCAGCCTTTTTGTGAGGGCTTTTTTTTTTTGGTAGTATGCTTCCAGTACTTATTTACCTTAGGCAGTTGTAGAGCAAAAGTTATCAAAGTGTCTCAAGTGCTGGAATCTTAAGACTTAATGGTTACTATGCTGTGATAATTTTCACATCAGACATCCTCAGTTAAAAAGTAAAAAGATTATTTTGTTGCTGATGCTGTTATACACCCTGCAAGCTCAGCCTGGTCTCTTTCAGATGGAAGCTCTGTTTTGCCTATCAGCTACTTCAGTGCTGATAATAAAAGTTCTGATGGGCAAGCTGTGCCCTTGGGAACATGTGCACAAGCTTGGGTATTTCTACTGCAGTAGTGCTTAAAGTTCCTCTCCTGATCAGTGTTGTGTAGTACACGATAGTATTAGAACAGATTTAAATTATCTTCGAGCGTATGCATGAGCTCATTGATTTAAAAGAACCACTAATCATGCCTCTAGCAGGTAGTTCCTGTTCTTTCCTTTCTGAAGGAGTGGGTACATATTTCTCTCCAGCTTCAGGAAGATGCCTGAGTTGCTTACCTGCAAGGAAGAAACAGAAATAAGGGCGAGACGCAGCAGAGAGTGTTTTTCTAATCCTCTGAGTCCACAGAGACTAGTGTTGTGCATCCAAATTATGTAAGGGTTATGTTGGACTTTTTGTGTTGTTGTTCACACATTACTGCAAAGGACACAATGTCCATAGGCATCCTGGTGCTTTTTGTTTTGGCAGTAGAATTTAATTTTCAAATTTGTATTCTTTGTTGTTGTTGTTTGCATTTGGTCTCCTTATTGTCAGCAGCATTTCAACAGGGATGTTCAGCCAAAATGTACAGTTGTCTTTGGTTTTAACAGAGTAACGAAGAAACCAAAAATCTTTATTAATGATGTTCCAGTTTGGCTTCCACAGGTCCATCTGGACTCTGTTGCAAGCCTGAGTAAAAATTCAGTAGAAAATAAGTAGATTTATATGTACATATATCAAGAATAGGATACAAGCATTTTTCATTAAAGTCAAAGCACCTAGGACTGGCTGGGGAAGAATCTCTCGAAGAAAAATGTTTAGCTATTTTTAGGAAGTTTCAGTGACCTGAAGCACACGAGGAGCTCATCTGATAGGAATTGCAAACATGGTTCAGAACAGATCTGCTGTCCATTAGCAACAAGGCTGTGCAGAGTTAATTGTACGGGACTGATGTACTTAGGAAAAAGTCACTACAGCAGCTCCTTGTGGTGGTGAAGCAAATAGAATTTGGGCAATGCTGAACAGCTCAGTAGCGTGGTTGCACATTGGGTGTTGATGGTGCCATTGATTCCAGCCTGTCTCTTGTCTGAAAGAGGAAGAGTGAGTGATTGAAAGTACATACAGCAAGTTTGCTGCGTGTGTGTATGTATACATAAATGTATACATATACACATTTTCAAGTGTACATCAAGTGTAACAGTTTCCTTTCTCATCTCCTTGCTGCCTTTTTTTTTTTTCTTCTGTAATTTAACAGAACCTATCTTTGTTTGCTAAAGGAGATCTTTTCCATCTTCATAGGTTCATAAGGTTGGAAAGGACCTACAAGATCATCTAGTCCAACCTATCACTGTCCCTACCCAACTACTAAATCAAATCCCTTAGCACCTCATCTAAACGCTTCTTGAATCTTACATGTAGCTGGGACTGAGCAGACTTCAGAGTGGTTATGGGTTCCTGAGTTAGCTTTCTGTGAAAGGCTGGAATAGCTTAAGCAGCATCAGTGTGAAGTTCTAACTTGAATCAGATAAAATTGTTCCGTGCTGTATACTGATAGTTTAGATAGTACAATGAAATTATCCGTTGTTGAAATAAGACATTCCACATTGTGTGGATTTTAGTCTCCCTTTGTTTTGTTTAATGTAGAGGAAACATGAATGCATCTATCTTTTAGGTTCCTCTGCGTGGCATTGCAGAGTTTATTGTTTTATCTTTAGGTGTTGGGATATTGTGAGCAAAATCCCCAGAGCACACAGGAGAAATGCCAGTTTTCTGTTACTTCATTTCTAATTGTGTATTTCTACATGTGGACAGCCAAATGAAATGCTCTGCCACCTTTTCAAATACTTGTATTAGTCTCTTTACCTTTTTTTTCTTCCTTTGCTACTGATGCAGTGCACTGTGTGAAGCTTTTTCTAGTATGGGATACACATCCTATGAAGCTTTGACAGTACGTTCTTGGTTTCGATGCGTTTTGCAAATGTTCATAGATGAACCGTGTGGTGTGCTGGCCAAGACAGATGCTGAGCGAACAGTTGGTAAGTGTTCACATTTCCCTAATGTTTGCAGTAACAATTCTATATTGCAAAACTGGCAGACATTTTCAGCTAATTACAAAATGTATTTTTGTTTGTATTCCTTGACTTTTACCTAATTACAAACTGTGTTTCTTTGCGCTGTTTGTGCTATTTATTGATGGCCTGCCTGCTCTGCATATGACAAATTTATCACAAACAAAGATAAAAGAGCTTGTTTCCTTGGAAGCAAAGAACAAAAACTTGCTCCCAAGGAGACAAGCTATTTTTCCCCCATGGAGAAACTGCTCTGAAAAAAAGTGAAAATCTGAAGTAAATAGTTGGAAATCATGCTGTGAACCCCCTAAATGAAAAAAAAATCCAATTGCAAGTACTTTTTTTCTGTTTTATATTGAATATTTTGCTGTCTTAGAGCAATACTTCATTTTTTCCTACCAAACACTGCAGTTCTAATTATCTGTAGAATACATATTACGGCAACTACTTTTATGTACATTTTGTAGATTTCTAAGAAAACCATTAGGAAAATGGAAGACTTGGTTATCCATCTTTAATATTCTTCATTCTTGTGTATCTGTATTAGAAAAATAACTACTTCAGCTACTCATTCTTTGTCAAGAAAAATACTGTCAGTTGTGGAATCCATATTTTAGATGCTTTAAAATCATGTTTCACTTTATGATTTTGTGACTAAAATAGAAAAGCATAACTGTGTGATGTATTTACTGCTGTGGTCTCTTGTAACAATCAGGGAAAGCCTATATGGAACAGCTGACTGAAATGACAAGATTGATTTTTAAACTCAAAGAAGTAGAAAACATTCTCTCAAAGGCTCGTGTTGAAGAATCAGTTTCGAAGCAAGATCCTAAAAATGCTCTTGTCCAATTCATTAAGGTACTGCATATCTTTATGTTAGTTCATGGTGCAACTTAAGTGAGAAGGAATTATATATTATCTTTGGTTTGTGTGTATAAAAAGAAATTATTTTGATGTTTTTGTTCTCTCAGGCTGTTGGTAGAAACTATAGTGGACTTCAGACACTCCCTGAGAAATCTGCCATGGTACTAAAGGCTCTGGAGTATTTAGGTGATGTATTAAAGTATGTAAAACCTTATTTGAAGGCAAAAGGGCCTCCTGAAGGTCTGCAACTTGCATATTGGATCATAGGTAATTATTTTGCAACTTCTTCTCTTTAAGGAAGTTATTTAATACTGAAACAATGAAATGTGACATTTAATTCTTTTGGGTTTTGTACTGTCCATCTTAATGGTTTAAAAAAAGCAAAGTCACCAAGATGTTACAGTTAAATATTTTAATTTTCTTCCTCTAATTATCTTTTTTTTTTATTCTGATGCTGTGAAGTCTAACCTCCTTGTGATTTTTTTTTTAGATTATCCCTGCAAATCAATGTTTTCAAAATTAAGATGTTTTAACATCTTTTGCCACCAAAAACACTTTTTTTACCCAAACAAAATCAGAAACAATAGATCAGCTAAGCAGTATTGCAATACTATGTCATATTTACTGGGGCTGTGATAGCAGATGGGTCTGCTTAAGCAAATTAGAGATCTTATACATACCCTTTTTAAAACTCCTTATGTACAGCTTGTGATTCTTAAAATTCAAGTTCTACTGTTTTTTTCATTAAAATGAAGAAACACTGATAGGATGGGAAAAATAAGAAAGCTGTTTGTTTTGAATGAATATGTCATTCACTTACCTTTGGAATTAGGGTAAATCTTAATTCAGCTTGAAGACAGAGGTAATGATTTGCATGCTTACACACTGTATATATATCATGACTAAAAGGAGTAGAGCATAAAGCACATCTGCCATGCAGAAGCTGCATAAAATGTAATGGGATTTCAGTTTTGTTGAAGGATTTTTATTTTCTGTTGCAAGATCTGTGTATTTTGAAATGATTAATGTTCAGCCATGCTGTTGTACACTAGAAATTGTTCTTTCTTGTTAGTTAAGTAAAAAAGAAGATTCTAAAAAGGCTTAAAATACATATTTTAGTGTATTTCAATCACTTCCTAACATTGTGAGCTTGTTTATTTATAAGGACAAAGCAAGATTCATAACAGATCAAGACACTTCTCATTTGTGCACATTGTGCATGTCAGATTGTGTCTTCTACTGCCCCGTACATCATGGCAGGGATAACGGAAGGACTACTTCTAGCCAGAATAAGCACGTTTCTTTCAAAACAGGGAGCTCCAACAACATTATTAGAAGTACTGTTAAGTGGTTGTTCTCTTTCTCTATGATTGATCGTGGTGTTTTCTCTCACTCCACAAGATTAATGTTGTTTTTCGTTGTTTTTAGAGATGGTAACAAATGAGTTTGTAGATTCTAACAGCTTACTTATGGTCTCTCACTAATTTCAAAGTCTTCAACATATTTTTGTGGAGTATCCCTGTGGTTTCCTCCTCCCAGCAACATTTTTTCTCACTTCTAATCAAATCTTAACTTAAGAATGTTTGTGATTCCTACATAGGAATCTGCTTAATGAGATACCGTATTTTATTTCATCCGTGTTTTAACACTCTTGAGCAAATTAATCTGTAATAAATATTTGTAGCCTCAGAGCTGTGCAAATGATACGTTAATGTGTAGGAAAGGCATCCTCTGTGGCTCTCATTTTTTGAACTTGGCCCAAACTGATTTGGAGAGAGTACTCGTTCAGTAGAGTCTGGTGCCCTTCGTTCTTTTCAGTCTACCAAATGAAATGCATTAAATATTATTTGAAAGACATTTAATTTAATGTTTTCCTAGCATTGAATGAGCAAGTAGATGCTGAGGTGGCAGCTACTGTTGTTAGAAATACAAGTAGAAGGCATAGGCAGTGCCTCTGCTGTGATCAATGCACGTGGTAAAGTCTGTGTGCTCTAACTGCACATGTGCTGGTTGCAGAGCACTATGTGCCAAGGTTAGCTAATTTTGTGCAGGACTATGAGAGCTTTACTGTACTTTTCCTAAAACACCTTCACTTGCATAACACCTTGTAATTTATTGAAACAGCTTGCTGTTTATGAACTGGAAATGGACTACATCTTCACTGAGCTTTTTCTAAGGGAATATCACAGAAGTAGAATGCAAGAATGAGACAGTTGCTGTTGTTATTCTTGGATGATCTGTAATTCCTTTCTTTCTTTTTAGGCTTTCTTAGCTTTTTTTTTTTATTATTTCCTTGATTGTAAAATGCTTTGGACTTTCTTGATTCTCTTTCTACAGGATGTCTTGTAAAATTCTGGGCACCAATACTGGCCACTTCCAAAGCACAGCAACTCCTGTTCCGCATCATAGATTGCTTGCTGCTGCCTCACTCTGTGCTGCAGCAGGACAAAGAGCTGCCTGGGGCTTTACTGTCTGCCATTCAGGAAAGCCTACACCTTTATCTTCAGGTAAATATGTGAACTCTATTATCAGCAGACCAATGTAGCTTTAGGAAAAGATTCATACAGCAGAGGAAATTTTCTTATATTTTTTTCCAAGTGTAGACTGAATTTAAAGAAGCAGTGAGAGAAGATTTTTCTTCTTGAGGAATTTGAAGGAAAATTGCACCCCCATTGGCTTTCCTGACATTGCATGCAGCTATGCTGTGGTACACTCTAGAAGCTGCTGTTCTGCTTGCTGTAAATAGAGAGGCTCTTAGTCAACCTGCTGCTTACTCTGTGCCTCATGTAAGAGACTTCTGAAACAGTGAATTGTGATACACAGCAAGACACTTGTTGAGATGACAGAGCGAAGAAATGCTTTAAAGTGTCCTTGATTTTGTTAACTGTAGATAAAGATTATTTTTCATTGCTCTTAGTAACAAAAGACAACCCTTTGCATATCATGGCATTATTTTATCTTAATAGTTTGAGGGGTATGTTTCGCTGAATCAAATGCCTTTTCTACTGCTTATGCTAACATGAATCAAGCTTACCATCCTGTTGTTCCTCCCATTCTTCCCTCAGCTTGCCTTGCACTCCTGAAAGGCTTGTTGCGTTGTAGAAAGGAATTAATTTCTGTGGGTGAGGAAAAGGATGTATTTTGAAAATGTCAGCGTATTTTACCTTGCAAAACCTTGCTTTTTTTTTTTTTATTTTGCTTCCTTTCTCCCTTCCCAATATTAATTTTGATTGAAGTTCTAAGTGATTATTTACAGGATTGTATTGTGAAACAATGCAGTGGTGATTCTGTAAACATCCCTTGGATTTATTCCCTCTTTCAAAAATTGCATTGTGATTGACTGCACGTCATATGGAAATGAATATGACTATATAATGATGTGTAGATATGACTTGCTTTTCTGCTCTCTGGGTACTTTCAGAAGCTATATACATGTAGGACCATCTGGACACTGATGCTACCACAGAGTGTGACTGTCTGCTTGCTAATTCAGTATTTTAGTCAGAGAGCACTGTTCTTCTGTAGTCTGCATGCACGGATGTAGTTTTAATGTGAAGCCACTCACGTTGGTTTTGAAGTCCAGGTGTTATAGACCTTTGTTTCCTGTTTTCTCTGTCAGTCTCTGACTTTCTGACCCTGTGTAGGCCTCTTCAGCAATCTGCAGCTCAGTCCATGTGCTTTTAGGCTAAGCTAGATGATCTTATTGACTGAGTAGTTTATTTTAGACAATGCTATTCCTAAAAAACTACAGATTGTTTATTTTGACAAACTCCTTGAGGAGGAGGACAAAGATTTTTCTATTTTGATATAGAACTTTTAAATTCTATTAATTGTATTTACAAGGCTCCAGTGTTTTAAATTGCTACAGACCGGTCAGAAACACTTTCTTATTCTTTATTTGCAAAACTTAGGGTTAACTCAAAATTGAAAATATTTTTATATCAGTTACTAAACTTATTCTCTTAGGGCTGTTTCTGAGCTCTTTTGAGATCAAACGAGTTCTAGGGACTCTGACTTCTCAAGTAACCATTTCACAGTTGGCTTAAGCCAAGTTGGCTTAAGGATAAATTCCTTCCGTTTCACCCCACATGCATTCCTATTTAATTTGCTTAATGATTTTGTGAATAGGAGATGACTCAAATGTGTGAGTTGATGCAACTGGCAAAAATCTCTGCATAAATAAATAAATAATGAATCAGCCATATCAGAAAAGCGATAAAACAGCATATGTGTGAGCATGTAACCATGCTGGGAGGAGATGCAGAGAAACTTCTCCTCCAGGAGAAACTCACTCTTAATAAGCTTAAGCTGCTGGTGAAATACTTTATCAGACCCTCCTTGGGAAGCTGTCCTATGTCCAGTGCCCATTCGTAGAGGTGGAAAGCAGAATTCTAGTGCAAGAGTCCCAATGCCCTTTTAATCTGTTTTGGTGGATTTTTTGTTTGTTTCTGACTAACGGGCTACAATAGCAGTACTATTACTTTCATTGTGCACCATCTGTTTTGATAGTATTTTATGACCTTGGGATGATTTTCATAGAATCAAAGAATGACTTGAGTTGAAAAGGACCTTTAAAGAACCAAGTCTATCTAGTTCTTCTCCCATACCTCCATGGGCGGAGATGCTTCCCAGTACATCAGACTGGGATATAGTATCAGATTTGTCTTTGGAGTTTTCTGGGTGACAAATGTCAAGAAGAAAAACGTGGAAGAACAAGAATGAGCGATCATTTCATAATTCTACGAGACTGTAATTATGTGATAATGAGGCATATAAAATCTATCATGTGATATTTTGCCTTCGTTTATACAGAACGAACACAGTTGATTTGTGTGATAGCTGACTGTTGAAACCCATTACTCAAAATTTCTTTATCTGGATTTCTTGGATAATGCTTTGGAGGAATTTTGATATGTCTATCAGTAATCTAGGAAAGAGCGGAAGCATAAAACTTACTCTAGAGAAGAAATAATAGTTTAAATACATCTTGTAGATTGTAGGTGTAGGTGCATGTAATAAGCATAACATACATAATAATAGGCTAGATTTATTAGTGTTAATCCTGTCCAAATACTGAAGATGGTTTACTTCTATCTGAATACAGAAGAGTGGTGAAAGATCTTTATTTTAAGTAGTGTTTGGCACATACATTTTCCAGTGATTTTAATGGGCCTGTGCAGGCTCAGCATTTGTCAGAGTTCAGACTTTAAAAGCCCTCCTGCAAGCCACATCTGTGGTCTGATATTTGAGCAAGCTTATTAATACATCTTGTGAATTATAGTATGTGTTTAATAGGAATTGTACAACATTAATTGGTGAACAGCAGATTTATTCCAACAGCGGGACTGATATTATAAGTCATCATTAGGTAGCTTGGCATTTCTGCAGTGAATAGTTCCAGTAATCCATACTAATCGGTTCTTCGCTCTCCACAGGTGATTTACAGATATATGGATAAATCAGAAGAGAGGCAGCTCTGGCTACAAAAGGTTCCTGCAGTGAGCATACACAGGAATCAGTTGCTTTTCTGCTGAAATGAGGAGCAGATGTTGTCATGCTCCTCTACTCCTCTTAAAATGTCTTTGGTTTTTGGTGGGGCTTTGTTTTTGTTGTTTTCCTTTCTTTAATCTCAGAAGATATCTAAAAAACACAGTTAATTAAAAAAAAAGAGAGAGAGAAGTGCTCTCAAGTCTTTAATGTCCATCTGCTTTTTAGGGATTGTCCTAAGGGTCTGATGTGATTAATTTCAGATCTCTGGTCCAGAATTGCAGTCCAGTAGCATGTGTTTCTTTTCTCTGTCATATGAACAGCAGCTTCCTTCATCTCTGTTAATTACTTGTTGGATTTAAAAGAAGAAAGTACTCTGTGACCTCCTTGTAATTACACCCTTGGCCAATGCTGCCCAGGGTAGTTTGCCATTGTACTCAGGGATTCACAGTTGCCGTGCAACATTGGTAGCTTATCCCTAGTGCCGCTTGGGATACAGCGGTGTTAAGCCTTGTGCAGGTCTGCTGCTCTGTAGACTTTGTAAGAAAAAGGAGAATCTCAAAATAAGGAGTATAATATCAAGCTAAAGTCAGTGAGATTTTATGTCCAAAACAGAAAATCCAAGTTAATCTATGGAAACTTTTGACACAATAGAAGTGTGGGTGCCCAACCATCTGACGATTCTTGCCTGAAGAGGTTTGATGCTGTAAATGTTCTCTAATGTGTAGGGGCTGATTGGTGATTTATTTTATTTTTTTAAGCATACAGAAGTGCGTATTTTGGGAGAAGGGAGCTCTGATGACCCACAGAATAGGTGATTTTTCTCACTGTTTTCATTTGGAAGGAAGAATTTCTATCTTGGAACAGCGTAATGCTAAACTTGTCACTTCTGTTGTTAAGCATGAAAAAAAAAAAAGAGATTCCTCTTTACTGAGGAGAGTTATTGGTATTACTGCATGGTTTTAAAAATTATGTTTTCATGAAGAGGCAACTTCTCTGCCTGACCCACCAAAAAAGAATTTGCAGAATGATGAGGATTTCCATCAGCAGTTCTCCTTATTGAGTATCAAGGGCACTCTCTATCCTCATCACATGATTAAAGCAACTTCCATCCTTTTTATTTTCTCTCTAGCAAACAAGAGTATCTTTGGTTATGATGTGGCAGGGTGTTGTCATTAAATTTAATCCTTTCCATCTTTTGCAGATTGTTTCTATTCCCATTCCACACCTTAAAAAAAAACAAAAACTGAATCAGTTTACTTCAGCTCAAAAATGAAAATGTTTTTTATGAATGATCAGTCTAGACTTATTGATCCATCTTCAAATGAGACTGTTAAAAGAGACGCAAAAATTACTCTGTTCCCTCAGAGATCTCAATTCTAGTCTTTCTTGCTTATACTTCATCATTAGGATCATTTCTATAAGAAGAGTAACTTAATAACAATTGTTTGGGGTTTTTATTGTGATACAGTGTAGGATTTGTTGGTCCTCAATTTGAAGAACTGTCATTTTATTGACTAGAATTGTTAATTCTTCACAGAGCATTCTATGTTACATTCTTCTATGCATTCTTGCAGGTATCCTCTGTGAGGTCATGATGGTCTTTGTGTCCTTTTTTTTAGATAGATTCTCACATGTTGTTTTGTAGTGTTGAAATACTTAAGAATGCCAACTGGGATTATGGAATGGTTTTCTTCCTCGTGAGACCTGGACTAAAGAAAGCATAGGCAGTTCTTCAATGTGCCTGCTGCAACATCTCTCTGAGAACACCAAACACTCAGGCTTACAAACTAAATGATCACGAGCAGTCTTTCTGAGCCCTTCTGCTTGCCAGGCAGAGGCATTTTAAGAATTCTGATGTAGCAGCAGCTGCCTTTTACTAAAAAATTTTACTGTAGTAAAGCAAACAGTTGAGCATCTGAACTGCTTATTCCCTGGTTCAGGAAATGTGGCATTTATCATCAGAACATACCAAAGTTTCCAAGTAACTTCAGAGGCATGTGAAGTTCAGCCCTTGCTGAGTATGTTTGTGTTCAGGAGGGCTGCCTACAGCAAATCTTCAGGCAGGTCCTGAAGCACCTCGTTCACTGAAATCCCAGATTTCCTGCATTTGTGTACTGTGGAACCAAAAAGCTGTAACTCCCCGTTCCATGGAAGTGCCAAGAAGCTATTTCTCATTCAACCTGCTTTTTTGCTACAAGAGCTGCTCTGTCATACTCGCGTAGAGAAACGTAGACTAAAATCATTGGAGTCAGAGATCCCCTATAAAAAGCAACAGAAATGCTTTGTCAGGAGCTGGTAAGGAAAAGCAGTTTTCAGGTATTTCTGTGTTTTACACCTTAGAGTCTTGATCTATTCACTCATATATTAGAGATGTTAACTTGCCTTGGTAACCATCAGCGCTCAGGAACACACTCATCCTACAAACTCTGGAGTCTGGTTTGTGGTGCTGACGGTGGTTTGAAGTACTTGCTGAAGCTGCTCCCTAATGATGTCTGTGCTTGGACTTCTTTTGTATTGTTATTCTTGATGGACAAAACTATTGTGTAAACTGAATTCTGAAGAGACTTCTGTTTGTACTGCTTGCTGGAGCCCTTGTCCTAGGAGACAACTGCGCTTTTTATTCTTTTTATTCTCTTAGTGGTTCATTCTTCTTCCTCCTTACAGTAACTCAAGGAACAGGAAGTAAATTCCTAACTTTTTCTCATAGACACTTTTACCACTAAGAGAAATATTTATTTTCTTACGGATGTAATATCTACATATACGTGCTGTGTAACTGTGGGTAGTGTTTATGCAGTCACTTTCTGTTTAAGTTTCTCCTTTCCTAGACTGCTGATATTTCTTTGTCATGCAGCAGTTACTAGTGCAGCAGTAGTTTATAGAGTGTGTAATGAGTATTTAACCTACTGTTGTTCAATTGTTCATTAATAAGGATTTATTCAATTTCCCTCTCTTTTTTGTTGTTGTTTTTTTTTTTTTATCTTTCACAGGGTCTGTCCTTTGTATGTTGTCAATCCCAAGCTCAGGGGGCCTATTTAAATCAACTGCTTGGAAGCATTGTTCAACATTATTTTGGACGATTTCTCCCTTCTTCACCAACTGCACTCGGAACTGGGCAGCATCCTATGTTGACTGCTTTGTGTAGTTCCATTACAGTCCCTCAGGCGCTCCGTCTACGAAAGACCACTCTGCATGTCATAAAGTAAGGCCCAGTGATGTACAAAACATCACTTATTCAGATTTCACAGCTACAGAGGAAGAGAATGTCACTGTTACAGTCTCAGTAACTGTCAGGCTGTAGGAAGAGCCTATAGGTTGCCGGACAGGAAGATAAGAAAGGGCAGAGAATATAGAGCAGGAAAGTAAAATTGAGAAGATCTGAAGACTGGTGAGAAGGTCACTGAGGATGGAAGTCCTGGGCTATAATAATACTGCATGTGGCCAAATAAAAAGCAAGCACTCCACGACATATCATCCTATGGCTGCATCTCAGGCTGTGTTAGGATCACAGGCCCATAGTTGCAACAGTTGCCTGTGAATGCGAGGACTAGAACCTGTTGTACATGTTAGGATACAGACGTGCCAGCTACCAAGGGGAAATAGAAAATTGGGGGTATGGAAAGAGGGAGATGGAGAACTACAATCTGCAGTTATTTGTCCAAGTTGGGAAAAAAAACTTATCTCCTTCAAATAAAAGAGGCTTGCTTACATCTAAGGTAATTGCACATTTCTTTATTAAAGAGTGAGTATGCACATTTGTTAAAAGAGTATTGGTGATGACCTCAGATAGATACAGTAGGTAGTACTGTAGGTAAAGCCTATATTATCACATATTAAGGGAGTGAGTTAAGATTTCACAGTCTGATTCTGATTTTTTTTTCCTTATGAATACTCAAACTTTCTTATCTTAAAATTATTTGTGACTGTGTGCATGAATGTGTGAATTTTAAGCCTTACTGTGGAAAGAAAGTTCTGAATGTGTAATGGCATTTGGTGACTTGTAAGATGTGAAACGTTTCTTACTGATCTGGGAAGAATATATTAGTCTGATTTATAAACTGTGGTGGTCAGAAGACTGTCACTAGATCCATACATAAGTACATACAGAGCTAGCTAGCCTTTTTGGCATACAGAAGCTAATGAATATCTTGCTGCTGCACAGAGGAAATTGAACCAGAGAAATCTATTACCCAGGTCAGATGATCATTTTACTGAAGAATGCCACCCCGAAAAATAGTGTGCAATTTTCATAATAAATTAACAGAACAGAAGATTTCAGAGATGCTAATATTAAGTGAGCTAAAACCACAAGGTGCTGGGAATATGGAAACATTATGATTTTTATTTTCTCAATGATGTCAGTGTGCATTCAAATATTGAGGTCTCTTTAAGTCATTTTTTTTATTTTAAAGTGTAAACAAAGTTGTATAAGTATGCGTTATTACGTTTTTAAGAAGTATAGCAGCTTTTAGTTGATGCATTGCTCAGCAAATGAGTGTGCCATCTCTGAGTAGCTACTGGTAACTACTATTCCATATTTAAAAGTCATTTTGCAAGTTCTTGGAGTGTTTGTTTTTAGACTGATGAATAAATGTATTGTGTGTTTTCTCTCCACTCCTCTGGATGCTCCAATTTAAGTAACTGTCTTTAGATTTCAGTAAAATCATCTGTAATGTCAGCTCAACAGTGGTTCAATCTTTCACCCTTTTGGGGTAAATCATTACAATTGGGACTATTCAGTGTGTGTGGTGTCAGAATTTGCTCTTGATGCAGACCGGGAGGTTACCTTTTACCTTTTTGACAAATTTTGTACTGAAAATGATTGTGTTAATTCTGATGGAGCAAAATCAGAGATTCTGCCCCATTTCATCGTACTGTTTTACAAAGATAACAGTACCACAACAGAACTCTTACCACAGGTAGAACTGTGAGCAGAAAATAGCACATAACATTCAAAATACAATTCAATTACTTTAGTTTTATTTCAGAATATTAGAATCAAAACTCCTCCTTTTGTTCAAGTTTTTATGTTGCTTTTTTATATTTTAACTTATATCATCACATTTGGCTTTTTAACTATAATTACGTCTGCTATTTCTCACTTCCCTCAACAGAAGAATCAGAAGACATCACTGTCCTGATAAATTGGAAGCCATTTCTAAGACTAAGATAAATAGAAGCCATTACCCGAGTCTAGATAAAGATAGAAATCTATGTAATAGGCCTCCTGCTGAAATATCACAATATTATTTCCAATTACATGGTGCTTGCATTGAATGGAAGAAAAAAAACCCACAAAACACAACATATCTCAAGCTGTTTTGATTTGTTTTGTCTTCCCAGTGAGAACTACATGCAGTTCAAAGGTAGCATTCCACCTCCTCGCTTGGCCTCAGTTCTTGCTTTCATTCTTGAAGTACTTCAGAGAACCCAGACCAGTGAACTGTGTGACATTGAACTGGTTCTCCCAGCTGTGTTGAAGTGCATGGTATTGGTTAACGAGCTACAAGGTGAGCTACTTGTTTGCTTTAAGTACATCTCTGTACACCTGTAAGGTTTTCATACTGCTGAGCATCTTTTATCCCAATACACAAGCTGTTCTTATTTGTTGTTTTCTCTTAGTTTAGGAGAATGAGATGCGTTAGCCAGATAAATTGGACAAGGTTTGTTCGTTCATTAAATAGTCTGTTCTCTGAGACAGGAATTTCTTTCTGACTCATGTGCTCTGATGGATTCCTGACAAGTTGATCCTTAGTTTGAAGAGCATTTCCCATCACTCCCACCTCATTTCTCCCAGATTCATAACTGTGAAAGTATTCTTGTACTTACAGATTTTAGACCAAATAAGACTAGTGTATGTTCTCCCCTTAGACACATCAGAAAGTAACATGCTAAATCAAGTTTTGAAGGGATCTTTGACCCTTTTTTTTTTTCTTCTTCTAGCATGTTCTGCTTGGTAGAGATACCTTCTATATTTTTAGCTTCTTAAAAAATATTCTATTTACCTCATAGTTGTATAAAGAATGTGAATGTGCCAAAAATGTTCACTCCTTGCTGCCAGTAAAGGTATTAGGCAAAGTGGGGATTCACCTCTGACTTCTCCTGGGAATTCTGACTAATAAGCAATTTTTGATGCTTTTCTGTAAAAGCTCCAGGGACAAGATAAATTCAGGAGATTAGCTGAATCAGCACACACCTTTGTTCCCCCTTCTGCCTTTTTAGCCACAGCTGTCTGAAGCTGGAGCAGATGAGCTAAATGTCCTGTGGTTCTGCAGCCACCAACTCACAGGACTCCGCCATACTCTTGTAGAGAAGTTGCAGCTCAGTTCCACTGTTATGAAGGAAGAGCTTTATCTTGCAACTTGAATATCCATTCGGGAGAACTGGGCTCTTGTTACTGTTTGAAAAAACACAGAAGGGTGGAATTCAGAACACTTACTGAAAGAACAGCTATTGAAAGTTAAGGAATAGTTCTGTTTAGCTCTGGACAGGCTTTAATGCCATATGTGCTTTTCCCCAGTTCAAGTATAGGAACAATTAAAGAAGAAAAAAAGAACAAAAAACGAGTGGAAATAAATTTAAGTAAAAACTCTAAATGTGAGTCTCTGTTCTGACTTAAGGAGACAGTGTTGTACTTTAAAATCTGTATGTTTAAAGGATAATGGTGGTGAAAATTGAACTTTGCATAAATCTGAAATTCATGCTGTTCTTATAGCCAATCTAGCTAACTACTCTGTCATTTTGCTTGCATCAAAGTAAGATAAAAACTATTATTTTCTCATTTAAAAATTGTAGTCTTCATGAAAGACATTCTCCAGATGGTCAGTTCAAGAGCTCTGTGTGAATCTTGTGATTTTTTTTCTTTTACAGTTAAAAAAATATCCACAGTCATTGTGCAGTACATGGTAGAAGGCTGCCAAGCAAGGTCAGGAGGAGAACATGCCACCCAGCTGACTTCTGTATTTAGGTAACCAGAAAATATGCCAATTGGCAGCGAAGCTACTGCAATCCAATTGACAGCAAACATGTTTTTTTAAATAACTAATTATCCTTAACATACTGCATTGTCACTTGTTTATGGTGCTTAAATTACGTTACTTTTGGCACTGGTTTTAAACATAACTTGGCGAAAAAGCCAGAGCTTAAAAAAACAGAGAAACATATCTGCTCTTTCATGGATTGGGTACTGTTTTGAAAGGACTATAGTGGAGAGCTCCGCTGCTGCTGCTGCGTAACGTGCTGTGGAGCATGCCTAATTTGAAGTGTATATAACAAGAAACAAATGCTTATACACCAAGGATTGTTTATTTGTTCCTGTGACAAATGAATAGATTAATTTAATGTCAATTTTACTTATTCCATACCTCAGCAAAATGAATCCACTTTCTCATGTGGATGCAGTAGAAGAGACATAGGAGCTAAGACCCAAAGGCGTTTTGCAAACCTGAACACTGCTGCTGTGTTGGGTAATGTAAAGATGAAAGCCCTGAGAGACCTGAGAAACCCTGAGAGATTTGCTGATGAGTCCTCATGAAAGGGATACAACCCACGTGATGCTTCACTCCTAGGGTGTAACTTCCCAGTCAGATGTTGTCTGTGATCATTAAATACCTCAAATAGACAAATGGATCCACTTCCACCCCATGGTCTGCACTGCCCAAGGAGCTTTATAGGAAATGCTGACCTTGTTTCTGCAGACTCCTGTCCACATGTCTTGTTTTGCTGGACTTTTTGGTTAAATAATAGTGACTCTGTGTTTCAGTTTTCCATGTTTTCCATTCAGACAGATGTGTTACTAGCTAAAATGCTCTGGAACAAGTCAGCCCTGGTAAAACAGCAGCAGAATCTGCTGATTTGCTTGGAAATAAATGTGTATTTTTTCTTAGTGTTAGCCTCCACAGCATGGCTTTGTTTGTAGAAGGAATTGCAAATAGAGTATTTCAGTGTAACAATGCAATCACTTCCATGCAACCAGATTGCTTGTTCTGATCAGCTTCTTCAGTTGTTCTTGGCATGTTCTCTGCATCTTGTTCTGACCTTCCATTACATGCCTCTGTGTCCCCCTCAGGCAGTTTATCCAGGACTACACTGCAATGTATGATCACCGGGTGTTCAGCATTCTAGAAACAGTGGCAGTCTTGGATCAGACATTAGTTACCAGCCTGATTCCCACGCTGACGCAGTCTCTGAAGGATTCAGAGTACAAACAAGGTCTTGGAAGAAATGCTGCACAAAGGTTTGTTTTTTTTTTCTATTTAATACTACGTTTTGACAGTGAAGGGTAAAGGTATGTTCTCTTGAAAAAAAGAAATGTTAGCTAGCAGTACAGATATTCAAAAATGAGTGATTTTTAAGTGCATTCAGTCAAAATCTCCTTTGCTCAGACCTTTCATGGTTTTAGGCCATCTACACCTGCTAAGTATTTTCAGAGAAATTATGACACTAAGGCTACAAACCCACATACAATTTAGGCCAGGCTGCCTCAGTTCACTACACTGTGTGTTGTGAAACAGATGGGTAAAAAAAAAAAATAGAATTCCTGCCCAAAGAATACTCTTATAAGACCCTGTTGTAGAGCACATTATGGTTTATATACAACATTACAGTAAAATCAGGTATGATCTGAGACACTTGGGAAAGAAAGGCTCGTTTTCAAGAGTTCTTTCATAATGTAAATTTATGAGCATTGTGGGCATTCAGAACAGACTAGCCTCCTCTCTGATAGGCACAACAGAATCACACTCTCTCCATTTGCCCCCTGAGAGCTTAGGACAGAAATATTTCGCTTGTGAATCCATTTAGCCTTAGGAAGCTAATGGAAACTGAGGAGAGCAGCTCAGCACAGATGGCAGCAGCTCTTGGTGCAGATGCAGCACTGAACTTCCAGCAGCCATATAAATGTTGTTACAAAAACCCAAAAAGCTCTCCACCATGTGGCACCTAGGCCAAAAGGGTTCCTTCTGTTAGGTCTCCTAATGGCCGTGCAGGGCCTTGAACAACTTGAGAGTTGAGGCCAGGAAGTGGTTTCAGTGTACATGTTAATGCACATACTGAGACCCCTCAAAGAGTAGATGCTGCTCATAGCTCAGGCTGGAGAAGTTTTGAAGTCAACTTTGGCAAGGCCTGGGCTATGGGGCCGGGTGGGGAGAGGGGTGGAACACAACAAAAATAGCACCAACAAGAAAACAGAGTTGTGCAAGAATGTAACTCATGAGACATTAGGGATTGTTCAAGGAGTATTCACTTCCTATTTAAATGGAAAGCATGTAAGTAAGTATTATTGGCTTTTTCTCATGAACGCATTTGCTTTTATTTAAAGGAGCTCACACTTGATCAGACAGAAGGACCATTATATGCAGTATTTTCATACTACATGCTTTAGAGTCTTTTGATGATGTTTAGTTCTTCATAGTTTACCGAGTAAAAGGAATGGTGTGGTGAGCAGGGAAGGAATCCTGCCCCTGTACTCAGCATTGGTGAGGCCTCACATTGAGTGCTGTGTTCATTTTTGGGCACCTCAGTACAGAAAGGACACTTGAGGTGCTGGAGCAGGTCCAAAGAAGGACAACAAGACTTGTGAAGGGCTTGGAGAAGGGCTTGGGGCTGTTTAGTCTGGGGGAAAGGAGGCAGTGGGGAGACCTTATTGCTCTCTTCCAATATCTGAAAGGTGCTTACAGCAAGAGCAGGGTTGGTCTCTTCTCACTGGTGACAGGTGACAGAATGAGGGGAAATGGCCTTAAGTTGCACCAGGGTAAGTTTAGGTTGGATATCAAGAAACACTTCTTTACAGAAGGGGTTGTTAAAGCACTGGAATAGGCTCCCTCAGGGAGGGAGTGGTTGAGTCCCCATCCCTGGATGTGTTTAAAAACCATTTGGATGTGGTGCTCAGGGACATGATTTAGCAGAGGGTTGTTAGAGTTGGGGTAGCATGGTTAGGTTGTGGTTGGACTCGATGATCTTTGAGGTCTTTCCAACCTGAGTGATTCTATGATTCTAAGCATTGTCGCAACACTGGCAGCTGCAGACTGTTCTCTTTCTTCCAACTTGGCCACGCTAAAAAATCTCAGCAAACAAAGCTGCTTATAGATAATAACTTCCTCCCTTATGTGTTAGTAACCCAGTGTGTTAGGACATCACATGCTTTACTGCTCAAATGTGTGAAATTGTTTAAGTAATGTTACATTCTTCTGTTTTTCAACAGGGAAGCTTATAAAAGGCTCTTAAATCACCTCTCAGAGGCTGGACAAAATGAGATAAGAAAACTGGAAAATGAGGCAGGTTAGCAGTTGCTGGTGATCATCCTTTCCCCTTTGACATTCCAACACTGTTAATACTTAAATCTGCTCTGTACAACACACTCTGCAGGTTCTTGATTTTTTTTTCCAAGTTATGTATTTATTTTAATAATTCCTTTGGTATTTGAACGTTGTTGTGCATCTGAAGAGTTAGTTACTGTTGTACAGTGATTGAAAGATATGGCAAATGCATTAAACAGTCTATATCAGCAGAGCCTGGATTGCACCATACAGAGCAGGATTTTAAAACAATGTGAATTGAGTTTTCTGAAATTATTTTTTATCTATTTGAGTCCTGACCCTCTTAATATTGTAAACCACATTCAGTATGTTCGTAAAGAAGTTGTAACTTTGTAACTTCTAATTTATTATTTTAGAACAAGAGAAACTTTTTCTGTAGTGCTGAATTTGCTGATTGCCAGCACCCACCAGTGAGTGGGGCACTATGGCAGAGCTATCTATCTTAAGTAAATGGGGGCTTGTAATATATTGCACAAAATGTACATAGCTGTCTTAATCTTCCCTGTTATTTAAAAGTCTTTCAGTTTCCAGTGTGTAATCTCTATGTGTGTGGGTAATAAAAGGAAACAAATATTCAGATTTTTTTTGTCCTCTTCAATACTGGTCTCAAATTAACCCAGAACTCGCAGCAATCCCGTAATTATATGTCTAATCAACACTGTCATAACTAACTAAGAAATAAAACTATTTGTACCTAGTCTACCTTTAAGAAAATAAGAGAGGGCAGCTGGGATTCTGAAAGAAATGCTCATTTAGGGAATTTATTTATTGCATCTGACCACAGGTCAGCTATTACTTCTGTTTGCCTGGAAAGCCCTGGACTCACCACGTATTTTGGATTAGCTCTTGAGCCTTTCCAGGACAGGTCCAGCTCTGTAACTTTTTGTACGTTCTTTTCCAAAGTTCTCAGGAACATTTCACTAATGCCTATGGAATTCCAGTGCTTCACTTCCCATGCTAACCTGCATTTGTATTTACACAGCTACAGGCAGAGCTCTTGGAACAGTAAGTAAGTCCACCTTTCACGTCAACACTGTTGAACAGGCTGCTCATTTTTAAAGTTATTCAGATTTCAACTTTATAATATTAATGGGAAGGAGAAACTATTTTTGTCTTAAACTCCATGGAAATCCCTAAGATCGTGTTCTGAGCAGCTTCACTTTGGTTACAGTAATCTTATCTGATGTGAGTGGATAGTCTTTTTCCCTTAATCAGCTATTGTTAGTTCAGATAGTGCAGCTAACTAAAAACCTCTTTAAAGCCATTTAACAGCGCAGAGCATGGTGGTTCTTGTCATTATGGACGTGACTTATTGAACTCCCACTGTAGCTTCTTGTAAGTTTCTGTACCTGGGAGGAGTTTGATTAATCTCATGAGAATTGTGCTTCTAAAAAGCTTTTAATTTCCCCCAGAGGTGATTTTTTTTTCTTTAAGTTTTTATTTATTTATTTATTTATTTATAGACGTCTTTGAAATTTGAGCCCTGCTGCCCAGATTATAGAGCAGGTGTCTGAGTTGTAGTAATATTTCCTGAAAGGAAAACCATTGACCTATAAAGGGTAGAGCAGATTAACAATCTACTAATCGTATCATTAAATGATTCGTTGTAGGGTGTATTTCATGCTGCCTGTAGTGGGTGGAAGCTTCTGAAAAAGCAACGCAGCTTTATGCAAATGTATGACAGCTCTTACTGGGCAAGAAACTAATTTAAGCAGTTTGGAAATTATCATTCTTCTCTGTCAAAAAGTTAATGTGAACAGAAATAAAGCATTTTGTACAGTATTCATCACCCACTGCCAAATGGGCAATTGGGGGTGATGAATTACCTACCATGTATACAACAGAACAGCAGACCAAAATCAGAAAAAAAGAGGAAAAAGTGCTAAATTTAAGTACATTTAGAAAACTAAACACTGAAAATCACATTGAACTAAAGTAAATTACATATCATAGCAACATTTTACAGAGAGCACCTAATAAGACATGTATACAAGACAATATGTATTATAGAAAAGTTTGAGTAATGTTGTCCCCTAAACTACCTTCATATGATTTTGAGTACGAATAGTTTGTTTTGAAAGAAATAAGAAAAATCTCCTTTCCTTGCCCAATGCATGGGGAACTGCTTACACTGCGGCGGGAAATCCTGGAAAGCCTCCACATGAGGTCTGCCACTGACTGGAGCAGTTTATCTGTATATAGATGTAAGATTTGGCTCCTGGCCTTGTTCTGCGTTAGTTTTTGGATTCTTTGTTTCTCAAGAGTAATGAGTTACCAGACACTTCCACTAACTGGGCAGGTGTTGTTTGCAGGGTGATCCATTTGCTCTTCTCTAAGCAATATAGATTATAGAATGGCTTAGGTTGGAAGGGACCTTAAAAATTATCTAGTTCCGACCCCCTTTTTGTGGGCAGGGTTGCCAACCACTAAATTAGGCTCTGGATCTGGCTGCCCAGAGCCCCATTCAACCTGGCCTTGGATGCCTCTAGAGATGGGGCACGGAATGTGTAAACATCATGGGAATGGTATGGCCTACTCTACCCGTCCATCTGTGTGGCTGTGCCTTGTTTTAACAGGCTGGAGACCTTTGGCTTCAGATCTCCAGCCATTATTAAAAGACCTTGTACTGTATTTGCCTCTGCATTTAAAGACAACCCTTCAAGAGTAATCTGTCAAATGTCTCATGTTTAGACAGACAGATGCCACTGCAGTTTTGCTGCTTTTACCCAACTCTTTTAGGTTTCTATGGCCTCTCATAGGGCATTATCAAGGCTGTAGTTAGCATTGCTAATAACATTCAGTCCTGCTCTGCTTTTTTGTATAAAAAGTTGATTGTAATTAATGTTCAAAATAGTTTAATACCATCAGTTGCAGCATCACCATACTTCAATGGTGTTTTAACAAAATGTCAAATCTCAGGAAGCTATTCCTTCTCTGAAACCTGTTGCCCGTTCCACACCCCATGTCTTCCTTTGATTTAGAAGTGCTAATGGAACTGACAGGAGACCTCACTGAAGCACAGCAGCAGTTAGCCTGGTGGGTATTTTCTCCACCGGTCCCATGGGTCAGGGGACTACTATGCCCTTTCCTTTTTGCAATATATGGGAATGGAGAGCTGAATAGAGAGTATTTCTCTATTTTTCACTATTTGAGAATTCAGCATTCTGATCAACCTCTGCCCCCTTGTGATGTGAAGCAGACCTCCAGCCCATTGCCAACAATGGCAAGGAGATGGAAGTCTGGTTTCTCTTTCCTTCAGTAACCCTAAAATAGCTGAAAAATGAGGGGAGGGGAAGAAAGAAGCTGCTTGTTCTAAATTCATATCCAATTTCCATCAGTCCTACAAAGGTGTCCATTTATTTTATAAAAATTTCCCATTTTTATTGTTATTAAAGAACAGGAACATGGTAATTCAAATTACTCCTTGCTTTCATTTTCAATGGCAAAAAATAGGGGGGATGGGGAGGGGGAAACTGCACTTGTTTCAATAAAAGAGCCTCCGAAATAGAAAAATTTATGCCTTTTATGCTGGAATAGAGCAGCAGATCTATGCAAAGAAAAAGGTTCTGCGTAGCTGCTGTAATTGCAAAGAAGAGGAGCTGCCAACAGCAGACACTGCTTAGGGAGTCATTTAAGGAACTCCTGTAACTGTCCACCTAAACGCAGTGCATTTCCCTCAGGAAACAGAAAAGAGGTTTTACTGCGCTCTGTTTTTACTCCTTTCCCTGTCTTCAGAAAATTATGCATGCATGGGTATTTTCAGTTTTAAGTAATAGTTTAATCATATTTTATAATTTTTAACTCCAATTCAGTGCAATCGGCCCATCTGTTAGCAACAGTTACAAAATTATGTTGAAGATTAGAGATCTGATGCGGTGTCAGTATGTCATAGCATAATTAGGCTTGTTTTATGATGAATGACTGGGATATGGCTTTTGTCTGCTTGAGCAGCTTGGAAGGGGTAACCCTTCTGTACACTCAATATGTGAAACCTAAAGGTATGTGTAACAAAACCAGGTCCTGCACTGCAGCTGTGCATCTGCACAGAGCTTGGGAAATGCCAGCAGAGTAACTCCGTGTCATAACCAAATCCACTGCATTGCTCAGTCCATCTGGCCTGACCTCAGACACACAGCCTTTTGTGAACCATGTCTCCTAAACAGGCATTAGAAGCCCGAGTCTGCTCAATTCATTGATTTCAGAGTGGGCCAACGCTGCCTGCATTGCACTGGTGGAAAAATCAGCTCAGCTTTCAAATACTGCTAAAAGAAGTTTTGTTCTTCAGCGCTTTCAAGTGCTGCAACAGAACCTCATCTACCTAGGTAAGAGTTAATTAAACAATATGATATTTCTGTGAAACTATACATTATTTATAAGTACTTTAATTGAAAAAAAATGCTCTGTATGTGAATTTCCCCCATTAAAATGCGTCCTTGAAAAAAATAAAATAAAGCTTAAGTTCTAGTAAAATTAAACCGTGGAAGCCCTTCATACATCCGTGCACTAAACTTTCTGCAGTCTTCCTCCACTACAAACCCTGACTGCAGATGAAGTGTGTTAACCTTGCCCTCTTAATTTATTCTACATTCTAATTTTCAGTAAACAGATGCCGCCTCTCTCCGTGCTTGTTTCCACATTGTTCCACGTTCTGCCTGCGTTGTTTCTGCATGTGTGAATATTCAATTATCCCCTTCTCCATGATTCTGCAACTAACGTACAGACATTTAGTACAGGTTTGGGGGAAGGGATCTAGAGATGGCAAAACTTAAGGGAAAAAAAAAGAGTTACAGAAGTTTGAGTGATCCTCAGAAGCACTCTGCCTGAAAGCCGCTAAGTTAAAACCATAAGCAACAGCTCGTAATGCCAGGATTCTGGACACAGTAATGCACAGACTGGCTGCGTGCTGCCTCACAACACATAGGGGTTTCTTTGCTCAGCAGAGACCAAAGAGGCAGAGGAAGCTGTTGGAGCTGGTGTCCTCTTGCTGCTGCTGCCACAGCACATCGTAGAGTTGGAAAAGACCTTGAAGATCACCCGCTCCAATTGTCAGCTCACCCCCACCATGCTCACTGATGGTTATACAGAAGAGGCCGACCCCCACCTCACCACATCCTTCACTCAAGGAGCTGTAGAGAGATAAGGTCTCCCCTGAGCCTCCTCTGCTCCAGACTGAACAATCCCAGCTCCCTCAGCCGCTCCTCATAGGGCCTGTGCTCCAGACCCCTCACCAGCTTTATCTGAACACGCACCAGGGCCTCGATGTCTCTCTTGCAATGAGGGGCTCAGAACTGAACGCAGTACTTGAGGTGCAGCCTCACCAGTGTTGAGTAGAGGAGGACAATTACTCCTGCTCCTGCTAGCAACACTATTTCTGACACAGGCCACGATGCCATTGGCCTTCTTGGCCACCTGGGCACACAGCTGGCTCATGCTCAGACAGCTGTCAGCTAACACCCCCAGCTCCTTTTCCTTCACACAGCCACGGCCCCAAGCCTGTAGAGTCGCATGGGGTCGGTGTGACCAAAATGCAGGACACAACACATGTTGGAGTTCATGCAATTGACCTCAGCCAACTGTAGGCACTCTGCAAGGCTGCCTCTGGAATCTGCATATTCTGGATAAAAAGCACAAAGCAGCTGATGGCTGTTTTGGTTATTATAACTAAGAACAGATGATAAGACACTTTAGGACTCAGAGGTGAGGCATGCTGTATAAAGAATGAAATGCTGAGAATGACCTAAAAATTGAGATCACAGGATAGATAAAAAAAAAATAATAATCTCTTGCAGAGTAAGAGTGCAAAGGCACTTTGTTACAGCTCTCCAGACCCCGCCTGCCTGCAGCTAGGAGCAGATTTAATCAGTAAATGTAAGAAAATGCACAGAACTTCACTGGCATCCAGACTCAACAGCTCACAATGCTGCTGTGTTACACAGTTGCAAAGATACCTCCAGTTCCTGCTGGCTGGAAGCTACTCGGTTCCCTTGCACAACATCCCAGATGGGAGCCCGAGTGAACGGTGCTGGCAGCTGCTTTCACACCGTGCCGGTCTCACTCCAGGAACAGAATGATCCAGCGTGGAGATATTCTGGGCATCCTCAAGGCTCTGCAGGAACACTGAGCTGAATGCTTTCTCAGAGGTACGCACCAAAACTGCTCACCAGTCAGAGAGAGTGCTGGGGTTCAGAGGGTTATGTTTGTCAAGAACAGTACAGAACTGGGAGCAGAGGAGGTAGTCCTGGCACTCAGGAACCTGTAGCTGGTGCAGTTTGAGAAGTAGTGACACAGTGCAGAAGAGGCAGAGCAGGGACAGGTGGCTTCGGGGGCACTGAGCAGCCTCTGCAAGCCATGGCCCTACAGAGCTTCAGTTGAATGTGGAGCTGACCCGGCCTCTGCCCACCTCTTGCATTGCCGCCCTTCTTGCTCCTCACCCGGTGAGGCACAGCCCACTTACCTTGCAAGGGCTGTGAGGCACTTTCTGACATCGAGTGCAGCACAGCACCTGTTTGACAGTCCTGCAACAAAAGCAGGACCCAGATAGGAAAGCGAGGCACAAAAAGCTGGCCACAGAATGGCCGTGAAAGACCTCTCTGTAATCACTGGAGCCTGGTGATTAAGAGCCAGAGCAGCATCCTGACACTAATAGGAGCACGTGTGTTGTCCTGAGGCTCTGTGACTGTGCTCCTCCTAACTAATTCAATGCACTTGCACAGCTGTTTAAAATCGCTATTCACCAGCGCAGACAATTGGTGATAACAGCCAGAACAGTAGAAGTGTCTAAAGGGCAGAGCAAACATGACAAACAACCCTCCTGCTGCACGTTCCCGCCTCGCAGCCCTCGAGCTGCGTGAGGCAGCCACCCCAGCTCAGCGCCAGAAAGAACGGCTGACACGGGATGCAGAGCTGCAGCTGTGGAAAGCTACAAGGCCTAGGAACAAAAGCATCACAGAGGAGTTTAGACAGGCAGAAGGACCACTGCATCTCTGTCTGGAGGCGTGCTGACGGTTCTGCATGGCATGAAAGCTGCTCCCTCACCTGGCACGGTCCCTCTAGGGCCAGGCCCGGGGCCACACGTGAGCCATGACTGGGAACAAGGCCTGGGCCACACACAGACCATAGAATCATTAAGGCTTTCAGAGACCAACCAAAATCACACAGCTCATCCCCAACCCACCCCCACCAACTACATCCCTCAGTGCCACATCCACGTGTTTCTTGAACACCTCCAGGGACTGTGACTCCACACCTCCCCTTGCAGCCCGTGCCAGTGCCTCACCACTCTTGCTGAGAAAAAAATCTTTCTAATATCCAACCTGAACCTCCCCTGGCACAACTTGAGGCTATCACCTCTCAGCCTGTCACTAGTTACCTGGGAGCAGAGGCTGACCCCTCGCCATCTGTGCAAAGCAGAGCTTACCTCTATGCAACCAAAGGCCGCTAAGAAAACCCACCAAAACAAACAAATGCAAAGCTGTATCACCTGAAAAGGGCTGGAAAAAGCAAGGTGATATGCTGTGACTCCCCTGCCGGTCTGGAGGCTGACAATACAAAGCTGTAGAGCAGGCCCATGGAAGATGTGTTTGTCCTGGAAGCACTGCTCGCCAGGCAAAGCCAACCCATTCCCATCTGGCACACACAGGCTCTTGCTGGGGCATCTTCTGCAGCTGATGTTTGTGTGAGTGTCAGCAGGAATGGCACAGGCCCTCTCAGATAGCACAGGGAACAGATCAGCAGGTAAAGCAGAGAAGTGCATAGTGCCCGTGAAGCATAAAGAAAGATTTAATCATACGCTTGGTTAATATTTACAAACATCAAAGTTGCTGTCAGATATGCAAATAAAAGATGAAAATAAGAGACAGGGGCTGCAGTAGCCAAGCAAAGCCAAGATATAACAGGCTGGAGTATTTATTGTGAAGTGGCATATGCCTGAGTAGGGAAGGGAGACACGCCATATAAACCCAAGGAATAAATAAATATTGACATTGTTATACACCTGTTTAGCCTCCGGAGACCAGTGATTTGTGGGACCATATGTTGGGCAAAATGAGACCGTTTGCTGATAATTGTAAATGTGGTGACCCCTTGCAAACTGAATAGTAAAAATATTAAGTAAATGGCATATTTTAATTACACAGTAAAGAGGCTGTTCTCCACCATTAAAAGACGGCAGCTGCCAGGAGGAACTGATCATGTGACTGAAGGTAACATTTATTTGAGAGTAGACCTTGATAAAAGACATCCCACGTGATCTTTGACTCTCAGACAAACACATCTGGTTCAGACTTACACTTAACTGTGAAGCATCAGCATCTCTGTCTCTTTGCAAATTTTCACATGCTCCTCAGATACCACAGGGCCTTTTTTGGTCTTTAGTTTTGTTTTAATCTGCTTCACAGTATTTAAATTTAAAATGAAGTATTATTAAATGAGAAACTGTAAACAACAGAGTCTGGAATTGGAAGTCAGCACATTTGTTATTCTTTTTGCCAAAGGTATCAAGTAAATTGCATAATTACCACAGTATCATACCAACTTTGTCAACACAAACAGTACTTCCCATCGCCCTTGAAAGTGCCATTGGTGAACAACAGAACGTGCAGACCCCAAAGAGGAACAGCCCAGGGAGGAGCCGAGAGCATCACAATGCCTTATGAGTTGCATAATGGAATTACATAGAGACAGGCAGCAAGTAGTCACCAGAAATGCCAAACGCTCTCATGTACACACCTCTGCAGCTGAAGCAGAGGGGAGAAACCACGGGGTTTGTAGTTTCCTTCCTGCCTGTTGTGATCTGACTTTAAGACAAACGTGCGACAGTTAAAGCAGCAGCCCGTGGGCATGGGTTCTTTCCACATCCAAAGACCCCTTCCACACAGGGGGTTTGATTTTCAGCCTCCACGTGTCATTGTTGATGATGCCCATGTTCCTCATCTCACATCGTGCCGATCCTATGGTGAGGCACTTGCAGGGTCTGAAGGTTGGGGCATGTGAAATAGGGAGCTGGAAGAAAGCACGCTGCTATCCCATTGGAAGCAAATGGCAGCGTGGGCCCATAGAAGACTTCCTCCTTCCCTTCCTTGCTGACATCCAGCACCTGCAGGGCAAAGCATAGAAAACGTTTCAGGGATCACAGAAGCAGTGTGAAATAAAGTTGCTGGCACAGAACGCATACAAGTCCTACTAATTTCAGCAGAAATGTAGTTTCAGATCAGTTCTAGATTGCACGAGGGGATCTGGTGATTTATTGCAGTCCTTATCACCCAACTCTCATCCTAGCTTAGCCACTTCACAGCAGACAGTGACATTTGGCGGTGCAGCCACGCAAGCAGAGCACAGAAATGCTGAGCAGTTGTCACAAAGCACGATTCATTTGTAAACCTGGTGCACAGGGAGCAAGGGAAGCTGGAAAGACTAAATACATGAATGACTTAAAGACAATGAAGATATATGGGGGAAAAAAAAAAAAGGGGGGTTTATTCCAAAGGCAACAGCAAGCTCAGACTTTCTGGATTTGAAGATAAAAGGGCTGATTTCATCGGTGAAAGCCAGGCACAGTGCCAACAGCTCTGCCACAGCATCCTTACCCTCCTTTTCCCATTAACGTTGGGACTGTGTCAGGCAAGTTTCCAGCTCACAGCCAGTTTAAAGACATTTTGAAAGTGAGATCTCAGGCTTATCGTCTCCTGTCACTAAGCAGTACTTAAACCCGGGTGCAAAGCTGCAAAATACCCAGACTATAAACAAGCATAGTTGTGTAGAACGGCCACGGCCTCAATACTACGCTGCTCATTACTCCATTCAGAGTACTGTACTTTAACCAGTGGTACTCAACCTACCTGTGTGATTTTTTCCAAGGAAAAATCATTAGATATGGTACCTGACATCTTAGTAATGATACTGTCAGAAGAGTAAGATTTTTTAACTGCTCATCTCGCTGTGCTCTTTACAAACTCCAACTAATGTGCATTCATTATACCATCAGCAGCTCAACGTGTGATGCATTCCCTTATGCTGGGTCTGACTTCCATCCTCGAGGGACGGCTTGAAGGTTCAATTCTAAAATGTTTAGTTGGAAGCTAATGAAAATATTGCTTATCAGCAAAAGTGCAGCAACTGAGATGGAACCGAGAGCTCCTGTATGACCAGCTGGGCAGGTACAGAAAGCTATGGCCGTGATGCAGATTGGCTTCACTCAGAAGACTGCAGGAAGATAAGAACTCCTAATTTCTGTATGGGAACATCTGAAGGATGTGGATCTGCAGGTAAGCTGCTCTTACACAAGATGAGAGAGCAGAAGAGTTTATTGAACAATCTACTGCCTACAGCAGGGATCAAAACTTCCATTCAAGCTTTGAAGCAGTAAGCACTAGGGCAGGTTGCAGGCTTACTGAACTTTGCCAAAGAACAACTCATTAACTCTGGCTGCTCTTCTGAAAGACAGCTTGGAGAGGAATAACATCACAGGAATGGCTGCAAATGTGTTAGCCCACATCTCACTGCCCATTTCTGCATCTGTTTTACTTTGGAACTCTGCTGTGTAACCTGAGAATATACCCACTGTTTTATGCAGCTCTTATTTAAGAAGAGATTCCTCAACCCTGTTTCCTAGAATATCTCACTTAGAATAATTAGATTTAATTGCTAACCTGGAAATATTTCTTAATATCCGCATTTCCTCTCTGGTTTATAGAGACTCAGGGGCTACTTAAGAAACATCCTTAATCTCTCCACTTCACCCGCATTTTCCTTTTTGAATAACCTCTGTGCAAAACATCTCCTTGCAAAATTATTGGAAAAGACTTTAAAAGAAACCTAAATCACTCACCTGGATACACGCCAGAGGCTCGTTTGTCCAAATTGAATAGCCACCAACTAAATATATTCTACCATTGTGGACTGCAACTCCAGACTCATTTTGACCTAAAGGAAAAAAAGGAATAGAAAACACTTCCAATGTTTAATTAACCCTTCTGACACTCAGTGCTGGAGTTCTGCAGTAAGATGCAAATGCACTTGGCAGTAGCTTGAGTTTCAGAGCTGCTACCAGCTACCATCACACTCACCCCTCTAACACAGACATGCCGAAAGACCTGAACTCCCCTCTCTCCCAATTACAACCACAGGTACAACAGGGAAAACTGCTGGGGCTGCTGTGTAAGCTCACGGCAACAGCAGCAATCTCCTTAACTAATCTGGGAGTTTTGAAGTGTAAATACAGCTTTAAGATCTGCATTACGTGGTGCAACACTTACTGCCAGTTGTGAAAAGAGAAAAGAGAAGAAGAGAAAAGTTCAGGTGTGGGCTGTGGGAACACAGCCAGCTCACATCTGGGAGAGGCTGCTGTCTCACAGCATTTGGTGGCACGGGGTCAGCTCCAGAGCAAGGGCACCTCCAGTGCCAGCACTTTTGCAGTTACAAATCAGGAATCTTTCCCAAAGGCAGTCCTTTTCTCCAAATCATAAAATAGAAGGAAATTAATTAAATGGAGAGCAACACGAATATGATAAACTAGTTCTATCTGACAGCATGCAATTCTTCCTTTTCGATCCAAGCATCTTTTTCCCTCGTGTCCATGAAGGACTCTGATGATCTAAATCAGAAACCAAGCAATCCTTCTGAAGATTGCAGATTAACAAACCCAATGCAATGTCTTAAAGGAACAAAGATGCCACAGAACAGCCGTTAAATCTACCAAAAGGGAAGTGACACCACGTGACTGCCTTATTTGTCAAGCATTCATTTCTCTGACAAGTTGTTCCCAGTTGTCCTGAGCTTCTAGTCAATTTCCTAAATCTTCTGTACCCTTTTGAGCAGTAAAGCAGAAGTTTCGCACAGAAGTGAACGAAAGATTATGAGAAGTGAGGTAGGCTCATTTCTAGGATTCCTACAGCAGTCTGTGCTGAAACATTTTGACAGACAAAACTGTTACTCAGGGAGCTCCAAGTCTGCTGCAGAAGAGAACACCCCAACATTAATGTTGGCCTGTCCTGGAAATGCATCCTCTTCTGCCAGCTACCGCCGGTGCTAAGAGTACTCTGAGAACGTGTCACTTGCCTGCCTCTACCAGGGATTCAAGTGGCAGTACATCTGGGAGTCACATCAGGAGGTGGTGACATTTGGTGAATGGTATGGCAGGGACAGGGAGTTGCAGCGTAACAAATGTTTTTCTAGAATCATGAAGACCAGAACCAGTTATCAAAACTCTCTTGCATGTCAACACCGGCCCCCGAGATGAAGGCAACTCTGGGGAAATTGGTGAAAAGGGCAAAGGACTGATGCTTTAATTTAATAGTAGCTATTTTTCTCCTTTCGGTACGCAACGCTTGCCTGTCAACATGTTGAAGTTGCAACGTGTCCACTGGTCAGCATCAATGCTGTAGGAGTCTATGTGCCGAACCAGGATCCGATCGTTGTTGTAATCCAGGTCGTTCCCACCTAGCACGTAGAGCTTCCTTTGGACAGCAGCCATGGAGTGATACACCCTCCTCTGCAGCATCGGGCTACGGCTTAACCACTTGTTCTGCAAAGGGAAAACAGAACTTGTCTCATCACTACTTGAAGCCATGCCTCTATTAGCGGTACAACATCAGCATTTATTGATGTTCTCTTCACCCTGGCTAGAGATCCCACATGTATATAGTTGTGTTATTCATATGTTAAGCATGCATGTTGGTGACAACATCCATAGACTTTCAACACGTGGTTTACAGTTCTCACATTCAAATTTAATAATTTAAGAGTATTTCTTGCTCCGTTTTTCTGTTTAGCTCCTGAGGCTTCAAAGCCTTTTTCATTTTTTTCCTGCAGAATTCAGTAGCAAATCCTCCTTAAGCAAGACTATTAGATCATGCCTTTGTATACAGCACTAACACATCTGTACCAAACAGCTCCGAGAGAGATTCTTCCACTTTTCATTATTCAGAAGCTTATTTGGTCTTATCCTTCTGGGGTGAAGCAACAGGGAAAAAAATTCCTAAAGAATCTTCTTAAGTGATTCGTGTATTTGGTTTAACACTAACCCTTTATTTGCAGGCACTCATAGAGTAACATCCTTCTGCATATTTTTCCTCCTGTTAACAATATTCAGGATTTCTACTATTGGAGGGGTGGAGGGAAGACACAAAAGAAGAGCAATTACAGCACTGTATTTTAAACGCAGGAAAGCAAGTGCTTCTACTACGCTTACAGAAGCAAACAACCCGGCAATCGACAAGATTAATTTATCTACGTGGAGGAAGTTAAAATCTGTGAGGAAATTCTTAGTGTTACACGTGCTAGTGTTTGTGGTAGCTCAACAGTCTCTAATAACGCTGCCTTTTAACCTCTGCGATATATAGCTATACGTCTCAACGTGTAACAGTTGAGTATTAGGCATTAATGCTTGCATTAGTAGTCCAGTCTCTTAACAAGAGACTATAGGCACCATCTGCTTTGCAAAGCCCGCCTGCATCCCCTGATTATATCTCCAGGTTCCTCCACTGCGGTGCCTGCCAGGTGAGCCGCCGCACACTGCAAAGGCAACGAAAGCGAGGGGCCTGGCGGGGTCATTTCTAATAAGGCAGTGTGTGCATGCTAATCAGTGGTGGGGAAGCAGAGGTCACCCCGGCCGGCTTGCTGGCAGGTAGCTGTGTGCTCTGTGGCAGATGGCAGGCATTATCGACTTGCCACAAAGGCCTCGCGCAGAAGCGAGCACGAGCGCTGAATGATGGAGTTATTGAGATTCTGTGCGAGATGCAAGCAGATGTGATGGTTTCCAGTACCCACCGTAAACAATATGCCAGCAGAATTTTTAAAAAGAGCATGTGTGTACAAACATGAAGCAGGCCTCATTTGAAGGAGGCAAACGCAAGCTTCCTCCTTAACTCTTTACACATCGAGCCAGGCTTCTCGCTACCTGCACCACACGCTCTTGATATTTTGGGGTGCAACTTCCCAAGCCACCTCAGCAGAAGCCACAACAAAAGGACATGTGACAGAGAGATACAGGAGCTAAATGAGTGCCCCACTCGTGAGTAGAATGAGATTGCTGCCTGTAATTATGGTGTGCTGAGGTTAGGGGTAGTACTGACTGCACATGTGCCAGTTAACTGGATGCACCTCGTAAAAGACGAGGCAGCTCTGTGAGGGTCTGCTTTCTGCTACAGCACACATTTGTAGTGTGCCTTCAAAGCCAGTGGGAACCACAGCAAGGTGTCTCTTAGCAGAATTTGGTCCCACACGCTACAACCAAAGGCCCCATCCTGAAATCAGAGAAGTCAACACCTTCCCACACACAGGTGTAAACCAGGCTGTAGAACTCTGATTGCAAGCTTAGGTCTTCTATTTTCTAATGCTAGTGAGAGGGCATAACCATGCCCTAACCCTCTGAAATGCTTACTGAGCCATGCTAACCTAATCAAAACACATGCATAATGTATGAAATAATCCCTAAAAAACATTTTAGGTACTTGAGTAATGAAACGATAGGCAGTCTTGCAGTCAGCAGAATATAAGGTGCTGACAGGTAGCATAGTTCCAAAAATATGGAGAAAACAAAAAGCTTGTGTATCTGTAATTGTAAGCTGAAATGTGAAAGATAAGAAGCAGCTTTGTGACACTGGTTTTGAGTACATGTTGCTCAGGGCTGCTGGATTACAAACAAATGAACCAGCAAAACAAATACTGGTAAGCAGAGGGGCTTAATATACATTAAATGCTTAGAATCTTAGGACAAATCTAAAATGCTTCTATAACATATGGGCTTCATAAATATAATATTCAGTCAGGGTGTCCGTTACTCTGTAAACACACATCAGTGCAAAGGGAATTTACAACACCACCAACTCAAATGGACAACATTTTAAACTTAAGAAATCACAGCATGCATTTGCTAAGAGATCTGTTTTAAACAAAAGATAGGAGAGAAATGCATGCAACACAGATACCCACCTGCTTGGGATCATAGACCATGAGCCTGTTCTGATACTGTGCAGTATTTGTTACTCCTCCTGTGGAAGAGTTTATACAGGTTACATATTTTCTCACACAGGCAAAGCTAGAACCAAGTTGTGGTACAGTAAAATAATCCACTGTAGGGTCCATTTGCTGACAGGGTTACATTGCATACTCCCATGCCACTGCACCTTTTTCAGCATTCCATGACTCTTTGTAGGAAATTCTACATTTGTCATGTTTATTCTGTACTGCAGAGCAAACAACTTCTGGCTTGGACATAGCGTCACATTAGGAGGTTCCTCCACAGTGATCAGAAACAAAGCTGACCATCTGGTATATGAACTTCTTAGTAATCTATAGGGAAAAAAAAAGGTATACCTCAGCACCTCAGGGAGGTCCAGAATAGGGACCTGGACACAAGTTCCTGTCATCCTCACCTGATCTTAGGAATCCCCATTTTGCCAGAGCCCAGCTGCACCTCATCCAGTATTTTGGAAGACAACACGCAGTCTTGCCATGCTGTGTCACACAACGCCTATCCCACATCTGTACATCACACACGAGAGCATGCCTTGGAAAGCAACAATTGCTGTCAGTTCTGACCTCACGGTGTTATTTGTCTCCACACAGTCGTGCAGCCTTTGTTAGTGGCCAGCAGCCACAAGTACGAAACAGTATTTTCTAATATCCGAAATTAGATACTTTTACAAAGCTACTTTCACTCCCAGTGTTTAAACATGGGACATCGGCTTAGTGCGTTGCAAAAATAAAAGCCACAGTTGCTTGGATGGTTGCCTCCAGAATACTAACCTACAGGAGAAACACAACGCTGGGTCTCTTCTTGTTCTGAAAGAACAGCTCCACGTGGGGGGAAAGATGCAGAGGAAGAAAAAGAATGGGGTTGCTCCCTTATAAAATAATGGAATAAGCAAACGAGCAAGATTATTTTCCTCTCTTCACAAAGAGCCCCTCGTATCAAGTACACAGCTTACATTTTTTTCCCCCTGCAATATTGCTCATCTGTGGTGTTTTATCATTACATTCCCTTCACATACCGCTCTTCACTTTTAGATTAATCTGCCAAAATGAGATGCTAAGGATTTGCATACAGATTTGACTACACAAAAATAGATCTGGAATTAATAACAGTCTCTATATGTTTTAATTTCTTCTAGACTGGAGTACCCTTGCCTCCAGCAGTATTCTTGGCTTTGAAAGTCATCAAGCTGATTTGTCTGCTCTTAGGTTATGATGCCACATGCTGCTACACTGTCCCCTGCAATCAAAGTGCTCACAGAGATAGATTCCATGCCTTCCCCTAACAAGTATATTTTATAGATTGGCAGTTTTGATCTCCCCTCCCCAGGGGGATAATCTGCATCTTAACAGGTTTCTATAGATACATCTGTCATTAAATATGCCATCTTATATCTGCATCAATTTTCAAACTCGAGTTCCTCCTAACTTTGAAGTGCTATAGCAAAAGTTTAAAATTTTCTGCCAAAATTCAAATTTAACAAGTCTGTAATGTCCTCTTGAACTATTTTTTTTTTTTAATACTCCAGGCAGTTGGGGAAGGGCAGAAGATAAATATATTTCCTAAAAAAATAGGATAAGGAATAAAAACTTTAAATGGTACTAAAAATAATACATTCTTTTAGGAAAAATAAAAATAAAATTAAAAAGGGTAATTCTGAAATTTCTTTAACTGCCCTGCAGTACTTCTTATGAGGAAAGAAGTGAGATGTATGGTAATAGCACTCAAAGACTTGTAACTACAAACCATGCCATGAAAGCTGATGTTCAGCAACAGCAGCTAATTTGGTAGCAAGCCAATTAAGGGAAGCGAAGAAAATGCCTAGCTGCTCCAACGGCAGCAAAACTGAAGCTCAGTCAGTGCTCAGTGCTCAGTGGGTTTTACAAACCATTCTGGTACGAGCAGCTTGATCTGAGGACTAAAATGTCGGGAAGGCAAGGAATGCCCTCAGGAGAAGCCTGCAGCTTCCTTGTTCCTGCTGGATGGAAGCTATGGGAAGTCCAGCTTACAGGGCCACAACCGCTTCTTGTTCCTGCTGGATGGAAGCTATGGGAAGTCCAGCTTACAGGGCCACAACCGCTTCTGCTCACTCCTTTCAGAGATGCTGTGAGGTAGGCCATAACCCTGCTTTTTAAGCCTTCCAGAACCCTTATCTTCCTAGCACTACAGTGCCCCTTTGCATGAGGAAATTCCTGGAAGTCTGAGGCAGGATGGGATTTATCCCACGTGCAAAATATTTTGGTTCGTTACATCACCCAGACAATCCACAACCTGCATCGAAAGACACCTTCAGTAAAGCCACCTCAAAGATGAGAAGAGTGGCAGGCAGGAGGCTTAGCACCATTTTCCCAATCAGACACTTATCATCCATATTTATATCGTGTCCTAGCAAGACCCCCCATCTGACTTGAGAAATCTCACCCAATCCAAATCCCACAGAAAATCTCACCACTCTCTCCGAAAGTCCCCGGGTGCTAGGCTGTGCACATGAATCCCAGTTTGCTGGGAGATGTGTAAAACCACATGTTGGCAGAGAGTTCCCCGTGTGCGCTCCTTCCAGCAAATACATGGAATATAGCAGGCTCAGGAAGTGTGCCCTACGATGCTCTGCTGTTTTAAAATAGAAATCTCTCTTCTCTCTCCTGTCTCTGTGTTAAACAGGAGATCGTGCAAGCCTCCTATTCAGCCAACATAGGTGCAGCGATGGCAGCTGAGCTACTGGACACAGGACTCCAGGTGGGGTCTCATGAGAGCAGAGTAGATGGGCAGAATCACCTCCCTTGCCTTGTTGGTCACACTTCTTTTGATGCAACCCAGGAGATGGGTGGCTTTCTGGGCTGCAAGAGCACATTGCCGGTTCATGTTGAGTCCTTCATCAACCAGCACCCCCAAATCCTTCCCCTCAGGGCTGCTCTTAAGCCTGGGTGCTTACTTTCAATCTACAAAGACAACGACATCAGATCTATAATGTCTGTGCTTGAAAGCTGTGAGGTTGGAATTAGATATCTTTGAGGTCCCTTCCAACCCTAGCCATTGTATGATTCTATGATTATCTTTATTAAAAGATAATAATAATAAAAACGAAACACTATCCCACATCCAGACAAAGACTAGGTCACAGAGACAATTCATCTCCTTATTAAGCTTCTATACATGGTATTTTTTGTGCCTGCTGCACCACAAAATTGGATTTGGTTAGATACTGTAGACTCCTATTTATTTCAGATCCATTTTTCATAAAACAATATTACAGGGATTTACTGGGGGAAAAAAAATCTCCCCACACTATACAGCATACTAATAGTAATGTAATAGTTTTCACTCCAAATCACTTAGAAATTCAATAATTCTACAAGATACGTGATCTCCATAATTTCATTGATCAAAATCTCACCATTAGGAAAGTCTCAACATTAAAATAAACAAGCAAACTTTGAATCTTGTTATTTGAAGAAAACGTTATTAAATACGAAGCAGTTGTAGGGGGTTGGTTATTTTTCCCCCACGGAATTGAGTTTCCCATGCATGTCAAGATGAGATTTCAGCTGGCAACCTTCAGGTCAGGCAGCTCAGACCTCTCTGGAACAACAGGGCGGTACTGGCTCTCAGCAGCACCTCTCGTGCTGCCTCCTGAGCACTTCACCATGGGGAAAGACTCTCATCTCCCTGCAGATGCAGAAGTGGCACTGAGCTGAGGAAGCTGAGGGCCTGGCAGAGGTCCCCCCCCCGTCTCCACACAATCCAATCTATACGTTCAAGGCACCTAGCGGGAGGAGAAGGGCTGACCCCTATAGAAAAGGAAGTCTCGAGATTTGCATGCACCACGGAGGATGAAGGAAAAAACAGGCAGAGTTCAAGTTCCTGCTGTTATGGAAAATGTTTCACTGCTTTTATAGGAAGTGACTGTTAGTAACGTTGAACTCCAAGGGGCTCGGTGCAGTTTGTGGCTCTTTCACTCAAATAGCTTGCTTTGCTAGCATGTGGCACGCAATTCATTTGTGAAAGGGATCACGGGGTCAGATGAGAACTGGGGCCTCTAAGATGCATCTTTCTGTAAAATTTCAAAGCCATCTGCCTGATGCTGTACTGTCAATGCAGATAACTTAATGAATTATCATTCACTCTTTAAAATAAGAAAGTAAAAATAAATAGAGGGTTGTTTAAAATTTAAAAAAGATGAAGGGAAAAAAAAAAGGATGTTTCACGATATATGGAACTGAATCCAGTGATGCCATCTAGAGAATCATGTTAGTTCCAAAGTGCACCTGTCCCAAGATTTCAAGCAGGTAAAGGGCTCAGAGGGGTGGAGGCATCTTGAAGTTCCCCACACCACTGACCTCCCAGCTCCTGCATGCTCTTGTGCCATGTACTTTGCTCATTGCCCTACCCTTTCCTGCCATCACCACCAAGATTTTAGATTACGTAGGTTTTTATTTCTTCTTATATTCTTTCCAAAGGAGTTATGAAGTAAAGCCAACAATGAATCCCAATAACAAGGACAGAAAACCCATTAGTCAGCCTTTGATTAGCAAAGCCTGAGAAGGCAAGGGCTTGTAGCAAAGGTACTACTGTTCTGACTACTAAATAAGTCAGTAGTCTGTGTGCAGATCATGTTTTGATGACTTCCTCCACAAATACAAGGTCTAAAAATCTACATTACTATTTAATCTATTCACTTGTTAAAAAGCTGGGCAGATTTTCATAGTAGTTGTGCCAGCTAGTAGCATCGGGATGACTTTGAGAGCTCTGGCTGATGACCTGCATTTCCCAGAAAAAGCAGCAGGGATACTGCTCAGAAACATCCCTCACTCAGACTAATTTTTTAGTCATACAATTTTAGACCACATACTTAAAAATTAGGTTCCCTCTCCATTTCTGATTACTCTTACATTAGCATCTTATATTCGATAGTGGAACAGCAGATCTTTTCATCGGTGACTACTGATATTTTAGCACAATAGAACATCTCTATGTACCTTTCCTCTACCCTTGAATATACATATACACACTAAGCAATTAATAGTAGAAAGCTAGTTACAGTGAAAACATCTCCATCTACCTTTGTTTTAAAAATATTTTCAATGTTCAATAGATAAATCCCAGCTTTCAGTGTGTGAGTACATAATTCAGACCGATTTCCTCAGAAGTATTACATAATATGCTCTCATAATCTCCAGTAAACTGTCAGAATCTAGCAACTCAAAGCTGCTAAGCATTTTCCCAAAAGCTATAGAGAAAACAACCAAAAGGTTTTGTCTAGCATACTCTGCTGTCAAAATTTCACATACCATTGTTTTTTCACACAGGAGCAATGTTGCCTTTTCAAACATGCATAGAACAACACTGGTAAAATTTGTTTTTGCTTTCCCATTTGTTAGCAGTTCATCTAATAGGCTTCTATGACTTCTTCTGCCTGATTCTTAATACAAATTTATTAAATACCTATCCTTGAACACAATCTCATAGTGTTGCATTATATAAATGCCAGCAGCATCCGAATACATAGGCACACATGTATTCCACTTCCATAACTAAACATTAGTTATTTCCCAGCAAAATACCATAGAAGCATAGAAAGGTTTGGGTTGGAAGGAACCTTTAAGATTATTTCATTCCAAGCCCCTCTGCTGTAGGCCTTGCTCTAGACCTGGATGCTCAAAGGCCCATCCAGCCTGGCCTTGAATGCTTCCAGGAAGGGTGCATCCGCAGCCCCTCTGGAAAACCTATCCCAGTTTCTCACCATCCTCATAGTAAAGAATTTCTTCCTAACGTCTAGTCTAAATCTACCCTCTTCCAGTTTAAAGCCATTTCTCCTCCTCCTGTCACTACCTGCCCTTATAAAAATCTCTCCTCAGCTTTCTTGTAGGCTCTCTTCAGAAGACCACCATAAGGTCTTCCCCAGAGCCCTCTCTTTTCCAGGCTAAACAGCCCCAGCTCTCTCAGCCTGTCCCCATAGTGGAGGTGCTCCAGCCTTCTCATCATCCCCATGGCCCTCCTCTGGACCTGCTCCAACACCTCAATGTCCTTCTTGTGTTGGGGACCCTCTAACTCATCACAGTACTCCAGGTGGGGTCTCATGAGAGCAGAATCACCTCCCTCAACCTGCTAATCACACTTCTTTTGATGCAAGCTAGAATACCGTTGGCTTTCTGAGCTGCAAGAGCACATTGCCAGCTCACGTTGTGTCTTTCATCAACCAACACCCCCAAATCCTCCTCAGGACTGCTCTCAAGCTATTCTCTGCCCAGCTTGTGTTTGTACTTGGGATTGTCTTGATCCAGATGCAGGACCTTGCACATGGCCCTACTGAACTTCCTGATGTTGGCACAGGCCCACCTCTCAAGCCTATCCAGGTCCCTCTGGATGGCATCTCTTCCCTCTATGGCGTCAACTGCACCATTCAGCTTGGTGTTGTCTGAAAATTTGCTCAAGGTGCACTCAATCCCACTGTCCATGTCGCCTGCAAAGATGTTAAACAACATCAGTTCCAGTACTGATCTCTGAGGAACACCACTCGTCACCAGTTTCCACTTGGACACTGAGCTGTTGACCACAACTCTCTGAGTGTGACCATCCAGCCAATTCCTTATCTCAGTGGCATATGTTGAGAAGTGAAGGCTTAACTATCTTAATTAATCATTTATTCATGCATCACCTATTCACCATAGGAATCTCAAACCACACTAAAATCCTCAGAGACTAACTATAGTTAAGACAGTAGTCGCTGAACATCTTCTTCAAGGGCTGGTCCCATCTAATCATTAGCTTCCACGATATATATGACATTATCACCTTCCATGACATACTGCCTACTTAAAGGTGTTTTCATTTTGCCTGCTGCTCCTTCTGCAGACAGCATCGACCTCGTTCCAAAGCACCTGATACCAGAAAAGTCACTAGAAAGACTGATGACATGATGTCCTCAAATCCCATCAATGAGCACATGTAAAACAAAAAGCATATCAAACTGAGTTGCAAATGATATGTTAGTTTACAATTACAAGGCCTATACTTTCATCTACCTGTGCCACAGTGCTATGATTACATCTAGCCAGTCCTGTGCACTTGTTACTGACAGTCTGAGTCACACAGGATTTCTAATGAAGGTTGTTGTGGCCTGTTAATATATCCTCAAGAGCAAGAAGGAGGAGTTCAATCACCTGCCTTTAAGCCCTGCAGCTACACAAGCCAACAAGCATTTAATTCTCCATTTCAGGAATAAACACAGTAGTACCTGATCATACTACAGAAAGTGGGTTTTGCTTTCTTGTTTTTCAGCAAGCACACAGAATTTGTAATTCAAAACTTGTCATAAAGTACATTACCATTTTGATTCACTGTGAGTTATGGATGATGATTGGAAGTAGTATACATAGCATATGCAACTTCAAACTCAGAAATCACACAATCACAGAATGACTTCAGTTGGAAGGGATCTTTCAGACCATGCAGCTCCAATTCCCTGCTGTGGACACAGTCGCCATCCACCAGATCAGGTTGCCCAGGTCCTCATCCAACCCGGTCTTGAACACCTCCAGGAATAGGACATCATAGCCTCTTCCGGCAGCCTGTGCCAGTGCCTCACCACCCTCTGAGTAAAAATGTCCTAATATCTAATCTAAATTTCCCCTTTTAGCTTAAAATCATTCCCCCTTGTCCCGTTACTATCTGCCTGTGTAAAAAGTTAGTCTTCTTCCTGTTTATAAGCTCCCTTTCACGCTTAGTAGACAACTATGTTCTGCCCTATACTTTTAACCAAGCTTGATTACATGCTTCCACTCTTTCTCACTCATGAGACAAGTTATCGTGACAAAGATGACTTACTAGCATCATTCAAGACTACATTTTGATATCTTGTTAGTACCTTAAACCGTGTGAAATGTTTCTACCTGATATCCAAAGAAGACCATCCACCACGTATCCTGCATGGCATGAAAGCGATCGGTCAAAGGACTGCACAAAGGTCCACTTGTTCTTCTTGGGACAGTAGCGTTCCACAGTAGGTAGGACTTGACGCAACTCGTTTCTGCCTCCTACTGCATAGAGGTATTCATCCACTGCTCCGAGCACAAAGTGCTCCCGGCAGTTCTTCATGGGAGCTATCTCTGCCCAGGAGTCGGTTCGGGGGTCATAGCGACAGGCAGTTCTCACGGCACAAGTGCGCCCCGTGGAGTGCTCAGCTTCCCCACCTGCCACAAACAGAAAGTCTCCCATGACAGCAACGCAGTGGTGGCTTCTCCCCACGGGCATCGGTGCAAGCTCACTCCAGTTTGCGATTCCTGCAATGTGAACGTTCTCCTGATCAACTGGGTTGAAGTAGCGCAACTCCTTCACTTTACAGACTTCACGCTTTTTCCCACCAATAATGTAAAGAGTGTCTGACTGGAAGCGGGGTTTTGTCCTTCTGGTTTGCCAAACTGGCTGTGCATAGATGCTCTGGTGGTAAGCCAAGGCCTCATTAACAAGTGCTGTCGCAGTTTCACTAGCTTGGACGAGAGGATGAGAAAGAGCTACAGTATGCAGTGTATCCACATCCATAAGGCCAAATCGGACATACTGGAGAAGCTCATCCATGTACTGGTAGTGGCAGTTGTGCTCCAACCACCTTACAGCCAGCTAGAAGTGGGGAGAAGGAAGGGAAAAACAAATACCAATTATTTGCATGCAATTCTGTCATAGTTTGGTCTTGAAAAAACTGTTGCCATCCCAAGCAGAGCTACATATTTGCCGCAACAGAGATATCAGTCCATACAAAAAGTAGTCATGAATGCACGTGAGTCAACATAAAAGATACATACTAAATATCCACCTATAATACACATTAAAGTGTTGTGCTGCATCATTTCCCAAAAGAATTTCCACAGTACTATCAGATTGTAACACCACCACGCAATACTCCTACAGCTAGTGATGCCACAGGAGACCACAGTCTGGGAATTAAGCTGCTGAAGCAATAACGCAAACACAGGGACTATGTGATCACTGGAGAACACTGGTCTACTAGAAAGAAATGCAAGATTACAGTTAGATGATTAAAAAAGAAACACAACCCTTTCTTCCCTTTATATTTAATTTTATTTATGAGAAAAAAATAAGATAATAAATCCTTCAATTTTTCTTCCTGCTTCATTTATTTTATTCATAAAATTGAGAGAAGCGTAAAAGGATCACAGAGGAGTAGAAACAAGGTTCTGCTGGTTTGAGACTTGGAGAAAAAGGAGAGAAAGACTCTGACACTGATCAGCAATTGCTTGTATCAACAGCTAAAACAACACACCAACTTGAAATAACACAGAGATATTCAATACACCCAGATCTGAAAAGAGACTAGAAAGGGCCTAAACCATTTCAAGAAATGTAGACGTTATTCTTGAAAATCTCCAGAGATGAAAATACCCTAAGTGCTTCAGGAAAACTGCCTCCCATACTCAGCTATCTTCTTGGCAGATCTTCCTTGAACCCATGAAAGAGCTCTACACCTTTGAACACACTTGCCTCATTTTCCATCTTTGGGTTTGTACCCAGAGCCCAGGAACCACCGTTCAAACTCTGAGTTTGATGATCACTGTCTCCCATCCATAAAGGATGAAAATCAGCTTCCATTTAGGGCAGCAGTTGTAGAGAACCGATTGAAAAGATCACTGACTATAACAGTCTACGTCATTCTTGCTTGTATATCGTTACATGAAACCATTAACATATTACAATATTGTTGACCTATGCACTACGACACTGCTGACCTACTCTGATTTCCACCTTTTTCCCCAAAGAACTTCCACAAAGTGTCACACTTTCACCGTCATTATTAACTTTACCATTAACTTCAGGTCACTGCTCCAGTCTCCCAGTAACAATTCTCAATTCTAATTTTATTTACAAAAGTGAATACCATTCCCCCTTCTGATGGTCTCAAAACATAAAAACATATTTACATCCTTAAGTCATTCATAAAGACATTGAATGGTTCTAAATAAGGACAGGCTCCTCTGCTTGATTTTTTCTGTTATCTTGACATATCCTGGATGGGGAGCTGTCAACTAATCATGCAATAACAGTAGTTTCATCTAAAACTCACTGCCCTGTACTGCCCATGAGGAAGTCACACGAAAAAGCTGAAGACTTTTGTCTTACTAAAGACTTTCATATAAGCACAATATATCAACATTATTGCTGCTTCTGTATTCTACCAGAGAGGGAAGGTGACAAACAAAAAACACTTTCTCATTAAGATTAATTTGAAATCTTTTTTTTCATCCACTGTTCTACTCAACCCCTGTGAAACAAAGAATCAATGAAGGGCATCAAAAATTGCAACAGTAGTTTAGCGAGTTAAATTCTGAATTGAGTTTCAAAACATGCATTAGCTGCGTATTCTTAGTTTTGAAGGTAAATGGAAGTCAATTACATATACTTAAAAGTGCTTATGGATTTGAAGTCATTGAAGATTATATTCACACGTTCTAAACCCACCAAATCTATACATCTGGTATGTTCCATTGAGAGGTTTTGGTTAACTCCCTACCCTATCTCATTCCTCAAAGACTTCAGATCCACTTCTCTCTTAATTGACCAACACTTGAAATTCAACTAGAATTCAGGCTGTCTTCATTAGAACGAAGACAACAACTGAATTCACACTGAGTGAATGATTTGTGGGTTGTTATATTAAAGAAGAATTTACACCTCTCTCACAAGGACAGGCTGAGAGAGCTGGGGCAGTTCAGCCTGGAGAGCAGAATGCTCCAGGAAGACCTGAAAGCAGCCTTCCAGTACCTAAAGGGGGAATATAAGAAAGAAGGGGATAGACGCTTCAGCAGGTCAGTTGTGATAGGACAAGAAGAAATGCTTTCAAAATACTACAGGGAATCCTTCAAAGTCAGCACCTGAAGGTATCTTCAGTCTATACCATGTCCACGTTTCCATTTTGATGAGCAACTGCAACCAGAGAATAAAGCGCATCCTGGGTTGTGTTTTGCGTACAGGAGCTACTGGCCATCACCCAGTACTGCTCAGACTTGGCAGGTCTGAGGTCAGTTTGCAGAAGAGTACTGCAATTCACAATGCTAATTTAGGAGGCAGGACATCACTGTATCACCAGGACTTTCTGCAGGCATTTGATAATCAGCAGAGATGTTCCCTTGAGTCTCAGGGATGCAACTGAGAGGTGGGAATCACAGTCTGCTCAGAATCACTTGTCCAGACTAACTCAAGCTACTGCTGAATTTGACTATAGTGGATGCTGTATTTCTGTGACCAGCACCTAATTCCTGGCACCCCAAGGCAGAGAAGAGGTGGTACAAGCTAAAAATCAATACTGTTTTTATGTCTTTGTCTTGGTATTGATAGCAAAGACTTCAAATGCCATAAACTCAATCTGAGACACTCCTTAAAAAATAGTTAGGCTATATTAAAAGCTACAGATGTAGGCATTTATATGTATTTTTCAGAGAACACATGACAGTCTCCTAGATTGTGACACAGGGCTATGGAGCTGGTTATATGGATTTAGGGGCAATCATAAAACGAGCCTTAGACTCATACATTTCTGATGCAGCGCGCATTGTTACAGTGCTCTCTAGCAGAATGTGCTGTCTCACACCGTGGAGCACGGAAGAAAACTGAGTTATCTGTGAAGTGAACTGACACTCTAGTCAGTGGATGGTTTGACAGCTAAGGGAAGGCTGAAGGGGGAGAAGATCAGAAGAAAGAAAATTAAATTTCCAAACAAGTCTTTTGCACGTAGAAGAAATAGTCACTGATAGACTGTAATACCATTCTAAATTTCCATTGCTGCAAAGGAGGCAAAAGTAACTCATGTACACATAATGGAAACAAACTTACACATAATACATCAGCAAACATCTGTATATTTATCAACGTAAGTTCACCACCTTTACTAAGCTTTTGTTTAATTTGGTCTTAGAAGCTTTGTGCCTTCAAAGAAACTAAAAAATTAACTCTATCTATGTACTAATTATAGGCTGAAAAATGGACACAACCTGGCAGTAGTCATTAGCAACTACACTCAGAACTGGCAAAATAAGCTCAGCCATTGTACACTGTACGACACTGCAAGGAGAGACATTCAGACATTCCTAAGGAGGTACCAGTAGCACTGGAAATTATGTTTATAACGCAAACAAGCAAGGAAGCGAAAACAAAGAGACTGTCCACAATTTTGAGTTTTAAAATATTCGTATCTCTGCTAAATAATTTACAAAAATAAGGAAAGACTCCTACTGCTGGTGCTATATAGGAAAATTCTGTTTAAACTGCTAGCAGCTTCTTTTCCTATTAATTTTAATGTATGAGTGTGTGTAAAAAGGAAGCTACAGCCAAGTACCTATATTAACTTTAATAAATAATATATTTTGCCATATTCATCTTCTAAACTAAGTAAATGACAAAAGTAGACTCTCAGAAGGACAGGATTAATTCTCTTATTCTGAAGCCTTTACCTTGAGGACTTTTCTGTTCCAAGGTTACGTTATTTGACACAGCAATGGAAAACATTCTCAAAATATCAGAAAACAGATGGAAAACATATTGTGTGCAGCTGCAGTGCACATCTAAGCATACCTGCATGTTGGACTGTGGTTTCACTGTATGTACAATGGCAGCTTCTGCCTCCTGCACTGTGCTTCAACAGCCTGACTCACACAGACTAGGAATGCAGCCCTTCCCACTCTGCTGTTTAATGGCCTATGTGCCATATACATACCACAGATGGAGAAGGCAGAGGGGCAGCACAGGTTAAAAGACAAATCAGGAATTTCACTCCTGTTGAAGACATCCCTGTAACAGTTAGCTGTTTTTTGGAGGCTGATAATTATAGCTTTGAAGGGAGATGCTGAACTGGCTAGGCTACAGTGCAAAGTTTAACATACTCGTTAGAACCAAATTCATTTGGAAACTACTTTAAATCACGAAGTCAGCAACAGCAAAAGTTTATTTCTACAGAGAAAAAGCTCCTCAGACCCCTTCCTCAAGGGGCAGGGGTCTTGGAAATTCAATTAAAGTCCTCTCTGTCTGATCTTCAGCTGATGTATTCACGTCAGAGACCCAAAGATTGCAAAGGAATTATGTTAGTTTATACCACCTACAGTTTCTAATAACTGAGATGAGGCAACGAATTGGTGGAAAAACTGAGGAGTTTTTCTTTTTTCTAACAACAACAATTGAACAGAAATAGTGTGTTGTTTTTTTTAATTTTTAAAAATGAACTTTCACTTTCCCAGTAAAACAAATAATCTTAACAAATAATCAACAAATCTTAAATAAAATAGCATAGCAAACATCATCATTTTAGAAGAAAGGATAATTTTAAATATAGAAACAAAAGTAGGGGGAAGTATTCTCCCGGAGTGCAACCAGATATATTCAACATGAATTATCAGCTTTCTGCTTGATAATCTGATGATGATACATATCAGGCGAAGAACGATAACAAATAAACCAAAAAGCAGCCACAAATCTCTCATTTCAACATAAATGTCACCTGAACTGTCTTTGTATCACTTAACATAAGAAACAAACAGGCTGGAAAACTAAATCAAATTTACATCTTTCTAACATTAGTATGTTGGCCAGTGCTACAGATCTGATAAAGAAGACAAGCTGTGTTCTGGAAGCAATGCAGCTTCTACAGCAATCACTTTAAGAGAGTCCAGGGAACTTCACAAAGCAGAACTTGGAGTTTACTAGTTCAGCATTTGGTTTCAGCTTACACTGTATTGCTGCAGGTCCTCTTAAAATGCTGACTACCAATTTGAACATGACTTGGTGTCTCTGTGGAGTTCATCTATTTCAGCAGACTTTGTAGACGGGAACCTCTTGTCTCAAGACTACTGCCTCTTAATGGCTATCAGCAGCATAATTCTAACTTTTCACATCAAGTACAGGCACATAATCTATGGATAAGCCAGGACTTCTACCAAAGCTCTGATCTGAAGTCTGCAAAAAACTGTTGAAATTTTCATGTACTAAAATGAGCAGAAATTTCCAATCTGTGGGCCTGAATTTGGATCTCTAAAGGGCCTCAGTCCTTCTTTCTCCAGAGACTACAGGGGACAAAATCCAGAGAGTTTAGGATACCAATTTAAGCACCTTACTTATGGTGAATTACACTGGACTGTATCAGCCATACAATAAAAGCATACGAGCGAAGAATTCTTCCTGTGGAAAAACAAAAACACACAGGTTTTCAAAGCCACAAGTTACAAGCAAATAGTTAAAGGTGACTTCCATGTTAGCTTTCAAGTAAACACAAGTACAGCAATTGTATCAGTCAGATAGTACATTACATTTTCTGGCATGGGAAGTGAGTGACCTGAACCTAGATGCCATGGAGCCTTAAGGAAAGAAATCTTCATCTTTTTTATTTGGAATTAAGAATGTGCATAAAAATAAGACTGTAATGAGCTGCATGTAGAACAATCAGAATTATGAGGTATTTGCATTTCTTTTGCACCTTGAGCCAAACAACTACAAAATTATGCATAGGATTCTCTCAATCTGAACACAGTAAATATTAATAATCCCTGAATCGGTAATGAAATGTCTTTCGACCCTGAACCCTGAAGAGAGACTTTCCAACTCTAGAAGTTGTACTGCGGTGACGGAGGCATACGTGCACAGTCTCTGAAAATACTGCTGTGCCATCCCCCAACCTCTTTACACAGCAACATTTTAACGTTACCTGTTTGCCTGTTTTACAAATGTATATATGTATGTAAGCAGCACCCAGTGTGGTGCTGCACTAGCAAGCAGGCAAGTTTTCATTTGCACATTCAGATTTTACAATCAGAATTAAAACATTTACTCTGTTCGGGGTGAGTAGATAAACAGGGATTTTAAAATGTCCTTCTTTCCCCCCTGCCCCCCCCCAGTGTGAAAATGAAAGAAAAATGTTCCTCTAGATATATTATGCCTTTGGGCTCCATTTGAGGGAAGGGAAAAAAGACAGAGAAAGCTACTGTGAAGGTCACGGAGCGAAAGAACTTCCTCAGGGCACAGAATAAATTAAATCCCAAGGAAAAAATAAAATGTGATTTCCAGAGTGTGAGGCACAAACTCAAAATGACAATGATTGACAGCCAAACTATATCCGTGCAATATCGAAGACTGCACGTTCTCATTTACCTCAGTGTAGCCAGCAAGCGCCCATTAAACATCCGTCTGATGCCCAAATTAACCTTCTTGGCAAACTGAAAGAGGCACAAACTATCATAATCAACCTTTCATTATCACAGCAGCCTCTAGTTAAAGGGTCAGAATAATTGTGCCATCAGAGCCCTGATTGTTTTCAATCAACAGACGACTGGAGTGACAGCTCGGTGATGGAGTAGTTTGATGAAACCGCACCAGGCCTAATCAGAGCAGATGAAAGGAAGGCATGATTGGTGCAAATGAACAGTCGTGCCTCTCTTTTTCATTTACAATCTGAAATTACTCTTAAATTTACAGGGTTTTTTCTCCCTTATGAGTACCTCTGAAAGAATGTTTGACTTATTATGAGTTCTGACAGTGCAGAGTTATAAAACACAGGTAGGGTTTTCAGCTGAAGCCTTAAGTGGATATTCAGCATAATTTTAACAAATTCACTCTTGAAAAGCACAAAATGACTAAAGACTTCCAATGACCTAACCTTTCAGTGCTGTTTGATTAGCAGAACAATTTATCACTGCTCACATTCTTCATGATAAGAGAAGATTAAAAAAAAATGGGCAAGGATCTCTTGCAAATGTTTTCTCTCAGCCAATACATTTATTGCAGTATTGCTCTCCTGCTCACACACACACACACCAAAGGAAAAAAAAATAAAGAACACTGCATTAATAATCCTTTTCTGCTTAGAATGAATAATGGAATCCAAGCAAGGGATTGTTTAGAGATGAAAGCAGAGACCAATTATCAGTGCAGCAGACAGCATCAATATTTAGTTTACTGGTGGGTTGTTCATTCCCACACCGTAAAGGATGGGAAATAAATTTATCTCATTTTTACCTTACTCATTAGCACAGAATCAAGTGCCTCACTCGTGAAAAGTAAGCTTAAAAAAAAAAACAACAAAAACACACCCCAGAGCTGCTTTGGCAAGATTTGGAAAGGATGGAAGATCAAGGGTTCCTGCATCTCCTCAGCTACAATTCCCTTCCACTCCTGGCCTCATCCAGCTTCAGACACGTGGTTTCCCACCCTCCCAAGGCTCTGTCAGGAAGGTACTGTATATCAAAAGGAACTATTTGTACCTTTGAAGGAAACAACTACTTCAGGTGATGAATGGAAAAATCTTTTGTTCTCTGATCTTGGCCATCATCAGATGTGATTTATTCTGTCAGGCATCACAAAACACATGCCAGTGCTCAGGTCAGCATACCAAAACAAGAAAGCAGCTGAAAAGCAAAGATTATTGTTCAAAAGAGAAGTGGATAGAGAAGACAGATCCAAACACCAGAAGCTTCTAAGAATTGTTGGTTCTTGTACCATGTCCTCACGAGACGGAATGGAAGTTTTAACTCCTTAAAAGCTGTAAGTAGAACATCCAACCAAGTGAAAAACACACAGGTGTCCTAAGCTGAAGTAGATGAGAGCAGGCTTGAATATTCTTGCTGACACAGAAGATGCGATTTCCACTTGTTTCTGTTTCACTTTCATTTACTGATGTCCACTGGTGATATAAGTAAACTCTCAGTAGCTGATTTTCTGGAAAGAAAAGAAGCTGCAAACTGATTTTAAATACCAAACAAATAATTAGCCAATATTTTCAAATTATCCCTCTTCTGGAGGTTGCCTGTATAGGAAAAAAAAGTCATTTTACAAAAAGTTAGGAATTAAAGGTATACTTTTCAGAATTGTGATTATCTTTAAGGTCCCCTCCACCCCAAGTCATTCTGTGATTCTTTTAAACACTTCACCCCTAGTATTTGTTTTACTATTCCTAACTGCAAATGGAAATGAGACTTGACAGAAGCGTACCCAGAAGACATTGACTAACCTCAATAAAAATATTTCATCTCCTTAAACTTGCAATAAAATTACTATGATCAAAAATCAGCTTCATAAAAGGAAACTGAACTACATTAGTATATAACATTATAAATGGTAATGCATCATATTATATTAAAGCAATGAGTTGCTGTAACAGAAAAAACTAAACTTTTCATCTACTCAAACACGAAGTTAAGTAAGGTAGGGACAGAAGGTAAACTCTCAGCTGTTGTAAATTATCACAGCTCATGGAAGTTTGCCATTTTACACCTTCTGGGGAATCTGAACTTCAAAATTATATTGCACTTTCCTTCCAAGTATCTCAAAGCAATTTATAAGCACTAAAACTTGAGTTTCTCTGTGAGAAGTGTACATTTCAATCACTTTCTTAGACATGGGAACTGAGAGAGAGAAAAATAAAGCGATATGACAGAAGACAGCAATGGCACAGCTGACACAATCAAATTTTCTGCCCCTTCAACCTGTCCACAGCTGAGTCTCATCTCCACTACCAAAATTTCATGAAGATTTTGAGCTCCATGCCAAAGAACGAAGCCTGCTGATACATAGGTATCTGAAACACCACAGACAAAATGGATCATCTGACAAAAGTATTTAATAAATTTTGGAGCTGAAAAAAACATTTCCATCCTGACTATAAAACATTGCATTCTTAACTTTCTTTGAGTAGCACAGACTATTTTGTGTTGTACTTCTAGACAATTGCATCCCTGTACAATTGGGTCCTCAAACCATGGAGCAGTTTCCTTTGTAATCAATTGGAGCTCCTCTACAAAGGCAAGTCTACAGACGTGCGTGCTTCTTGCACCTAACTCATTTTTCTGCTAAGATGAATGGAATGAGCAAGGCCCAGTGTGGCCTGTAGCAATGACCCTCCATGTGTACAACTGTGTTTAAAACCTACATGAGCACACAGAGCCCCTACTGCAACAGCCTTCGCGAGAATCTCATCTGCTGACAACTTGTGCATTGCGATAGCTATCACACCTGGATGTGCACAAATAAACCGAAGAAATGAGCTGGGCGTGATCACGCTGGAAAGGCTCTCCTCTCCTTACTGATGTAATCAAAGTCACTTTTGTTCTTTAACAAGATCATCAGAAAAAAGTGGAAGGCGATAGTCTAACCTGAGCAAAGCAATGAAACCAAACCAGATTTTGCATCTGAACCTTGCTTCTTCCTTTCAAAAAGGTCCAGCCATACAGAGATACAGAGTATTAAAGAAGACAAACAATCCTTCTCTTCAGCTAGGTATTTGTTTCTTTAAGTTGCAATGAAGAGGAGCTTATCTCTTTATAAACAGAGCTATCTAACTAGGGCTTTTAATTGTGATTTGATACTTAGTTTACAGGGATTCAAGTTTATCATAGCATTATGCCAACTTAAATAACCCTGGCTTCTCTTTTCTCCAACAGGATGAGAATGGTGTGCATGTGACATGGAGGCAGAAAACCTCACATCAGCCCAGCAGCCATCAGTTCAAAATCTAGAATTGCTCATTGTTTTTATTGATTTCTTTATTTTAAGAGGAAACATTCAGGCTGACATCAAATGGGCTGAAACTTTACACAGCCACACTTAGCATTAAAAATAGGTTCTAGTACATAATTGTAACTGGAAATGATACTCTTTCACAATATGATACCTGTTGTTTTTATTGCTACTCCTCTATTTCCTGCGAAATATATTTTAAAAGTATAGTGGCTCTCTATGGAGACAGGAACCTACAAGCTTTCATCAGTAAAAATGGTTAGAGAATGAAATAGGTACAAAATAGACAAAATTCTATAAAATATGCAGTATAGCTCTAGTGAAAATTAGTCTGAGTGGTTCTTGAATACAGAAAGATTCCTATTCCTTTCCTCCCTATTGTTAGGGTATAATTTTCTATGGATTTAATAGGCAAATCCAACAAATCACATAAAAATGTATCATTTTCTATAATAATCTTGACAACAGCTATACAGGACTTGTATATCATTAATACCTTAGGTCACACAAAAATACACATCAAAGTACATACTCATCTTACTTGGTCTATATACATGGAAGCTCTCAACATGCCATCCTACCACAAAATAACCAAGGTCAACTTTTCCAAGTGAAATCACCAGGTTGTTTCTGTTCTGTTTTGTTTTACACCAGCAATACTACCAGCACCTTAGCTGCAAGAATAAGTTTATTTCTGTTTTGTTCTTTACTATTTTAATGAATTCATCTCTCTGACAACTGCAGTATTGGTTTACCTTTCTGGGTCTGCCTGAGTTTCTTCTTCCTCCTATTCACTTAATTCCTGCAACTATCAAACACCAGCTGCTGAAGTCCAGGTCATGCATTAATGAAGTTGATACTTCAGCTCTGAAGCATTGCTGGAACGTTGCTGTAATATGGATGGAGCCACTAATATTAATTGCAGGGGCATTTAAACCTTTTCCTGTCAACAGATCATTTACTTCTACTTTCTTCAAATTCCATGAAGAACTTATATGAGTGTAAGCGTATGCTACTATGAAGGTATTTCTTTCAGCTGATTTTTAACTTAGGGATTTTCTCCTTCATTTCTTATTTAAATACCAAAACAAAAAGCAAGCGTGCTAGCAAAAGCTCACTCAGCTTCTCTGAGAACAGAGGAATTTCTTCTTCAGTCAAATAACATCTTAAATATAACAGTTTTATTGATTCTGTTTTAGTCCTTAACCCCTACATTATGGGCTTCAGATTAATGCAGGACTCATTACTTGTAAATGATAAGTTAATTTTTCAATATCAACTAATTGTCCTAACAATATCATTTATTTTTAAAATTAATCTAAACACTTAAATGAATCTGCAAACGTGGCTCTAAGATCTCAAGTGTATTTTGTGAATTGGTAACGTCAGAGCTTATCTCCTGTGAGATTAAAAGAAACAAGTTTATTACTAAAAATTAAACCTTATCTGAAGCGAGCTGAAACAACAGCAACTGCTGGAATGTGAACCTCAAAGTGTATATGGTTTTAGCTAACCTGAAGCTTAATTTTCTTTCTGTCTTCTTTGGTTCCAAGTTACATACAGAGGCACTGGCAGCTTTCAAAAGAAAACTGAATGAAATACAAAGCTGCGGATTCTCTAAAGAGTTTCTCATTTTCTATCGTTTTCAACAAGCTTAGACCCATCAGAAACAGCATTAAACAGTTTTACAGGGATTTTGAAAGTCTAGAGATTACTGACATTTGTACCTGAATGGAAGTTGTTAACTAAGGTAGTAACACCAGACTGTCTCATCTGATCATTAGTATTTGTGGGTCTTAAGATTTTTTTTTAATGCTGTTCTTTAACTTAAAAATGAAGATAACGTGTTTTTCCACCCATGTCCGGCTTTCAACACACTAAGGCAAAAGCAGCTTTCTACCATGTAACCATATATCTGTATATTACACAATTCTACAATTATACTTCAGATCACCTCTAATAGACCTATGTCACAAAGAGCAAAGCAGTCAACACAAAAGCCACCGTAACAGATTAATTCAAATGCACAACACAATATCACTGAAGCTGTCCAGCTGCGTGCACACCTTGATGTCCTCTTTTTGGCTTTCTAAATCAAAACAGACATCCATTGCTTAGCTGAAAAAGTGACCTAAATTCAATAGCTGTGGGCACAGCAGCCTTCCTAAATACTTTTCTGAAGTTAATCTGGGATAAATAAGGTGAGGCAACGTTACTGTAGGACACTGAGGCAAAAGTAATGCCCTCCAGTAATTCCACTATTGCTCACAGCAGTGGCAGCAAAATAATCAAGTTTTCTGATAGGAACTGGCACGTAACAAAAAGAAAACTAGGAGAACACACAATTGGTCCTAATATAAACTTATTCTTAATATAGAAAATCCCTTTCAATACTGCTACTGTTGATAAAAACAAATAAGATTAGCCAATATTCAAAAAATTACATGCTGAAACTTTGAAGAGTTAGACCAAAACCACATATAAAGCTCACAAAACTTTCCAGAAAGGCTAAGCCTGGGAGAAAACTAGATTGAAACTAACGAAGAACAAGGGAGAAATGTGTTTCCTAAATTAAGGGGACAGCACAAAAGAGGTAGCATTTATTTGCATCATAAGTCAAAATGTGAATATTTTATGAATGATGCAGGAATTCTTCAAGGGCCCGTTCAACCTAATCCATTCTATGATGATTCTATGAGAATATGAGGAAGTACGTGTGTGACCTGAGCCTATCAGCAGAGCATGGTGTGGAATTCAGTTGCCAACATGCACTGCCTCAATCCACTGCAGCAGGCACGCACCCTGCCCAGCCTCCAGCCCCAAAGAGCTCAGGCCTCCTTGAAGATTCTGTGCTACAACTGCTGATTTTCCCCATATATCAGTGATATCATCCCAAAAACAAGGCACGTGCCTACCTTGACAAAAATGAATCGCACTCAAATCGTCTGGAAGGACTGTAAGGAATATTACCACTGCACACAGTCAGTTCAGGTGAGATACCTGCTACCACGATTAACCTCCAATGAAATTTAAATCCTACCACAGGTTCTGTTTTCACACGATTTTTGTTTGAGGGTAACGTAATCTTGCTTGCAGCTACTGATGGTGGTTCTGTGGTGGTTGCACTAATACAGTGGTCGCAGTGATTCACAAGTGGCTCTTTGGAATTTTTACACTGACTGCTCATGAAAAGGGAATTTAATAGGAGATGAAAACACAGCATAATATGCACAAGAAAATGCTAATTTTCTCACATAGCTTTACCAATTCACCTCAGCTTTGATGTGCATCAAACTCCCTTTTTTTCTCCTATGCCTCTCATGATGAGAGGCTGACAGACACATAAACGTGGTGGTTTTCCACTTAGGCTAAATACTCAACAGGAATGAACATTAGACCACCAGACACGATTGCCCTTATTGCCAAAGAGAGCACTTAAGCTTATTTCTTGAACAGTGAAAGACTAACACACTGTTTAAACACAATGTTGATTACCGAAATGCTATCCTTCGCTTGCTATTTTATACTGTTACTTATTTTGCAGTAAAACTTAAGTTCACATTTACCAAGGCACTTAGTCCACAAGTCCACATTTCGTCACAATATACATGTACCCCTGAGAAACATGAATCTTGCTCTCTCCATACTTTTCAGAATCAAATGATCAATAGCACAAAAGATTGAAGTACTGCACAGATGGAATGGCAAGATTGTAAGTGGAACATGACAATAAACTTCTAGACACTTGTGTCCTCCAGAGGAAGATGTAGGCATCACTGGAGATGCATGGGAGATGTCTTTCCCTGGCAGAGAACTGCTCTATTGTAACAGTCAGCTACTATGCATACATAGCAACATTTCTAACAGTGTTGAATTCTGGGGTTTCTGCTGGAGAATACACTTAGCTGTTCACAATTGTCACAAGGAGATTCCATATGGAACTGAAGTGTAAGAAAACACAGTTAAAAATAGGTCACTTTATTCTCCCCTAAGAAGAGGATAAATAGATGCGTAGTAAAAAATAAAAAAAAAAAAGAAGAAAAAAAGTTGAATTTATGAGTTAAGTGTTTTATAAAATTATATGACACCTGTAACATGTAGTCTTCCTGTCTTATTTTTCAATTTGTTCAAGCAACTGTACTTTTCTAATATAGAAAGAGAAGTCTGTTTTTGCAATTACCCTTCATAGTAATGAAAGGAATAACTAGTGCTACAACTTTCCATGATGAACATCTGCTTTACAAATACAAGTTCAAAAGCTGAACACAAGAAAGTTCACAGGGCTGGAACACCTTGGGAACCTGGTCATGGAAAAGAACTAGCTGCATGCTTTTCTGCTGAATAAACTGCTCATGGAGTTTCTTCTACCCATTGCTCCTAGATTATTTGTTAAGCAGTTGATAATCAAGAAAATCAGTTGAATAGCAAAAGAAAAAAACAACAAAAAGCTTCTTAACTTCAGAAGCAGCACTGACAAATACTAAAATTGATCTATTTTAATGTTAACTATTCAAAAATATATCTTTCAACAATTTAATTAACCAGTAGTAGCATGAGAGGAAAAAAACTGATCTATATTCAATTAATGTGAAAAATATTTTTGCTTGATTTGATTCAAGAGTTCATCTTAGATCAAGTGCAATCTTAAATACAACATCATTTCATCAATATACTGCTAATCCCCGAGAATTATCCAGTAGATATTTCCATTTGTCACTATTGGTATATATGAACTATGAACAATTAAGCCTCATAACATCAAAGTTTTTAATCACAAATACAATAATGGATAACTTTATTATGACTAACTTTAACATGAGTTTATAACTTAAAATTTGGGGGTTTCTACTTTCTTTGTTGCCAACAAGAAGCTCTCCCTTGACAGATATCTCTGAGAACTCTTTCTGTTGTACAATATCAGTTCCCTTATCAATTATCAAGAGAAAGAATTCATCTACTTCCATAGAGACAACGAGCCTTTCTAGTAACGGCCAATTAGGAAAGGATTCACTTCTCACTCTGTGATAAGCTAGACATTTATGTTCTCATCATGATTGCTTCTTGTGAATAGAGCAGCTCACGATGAACAAAACAAATATGAAAGAATTTGCTGAACTGTGTAGTTTGTCTACTTTAACCCAGTTTGGAAGTTGCCTTTTTCTTTCTTAAAGATTCAAAAGGAAATGTCAAGTCACACTATGCTAATCCGCATCCTAATATATTGACATGAATATTACTGATTCATTTTCTGAAGTTGAGTTTGTTCAAGCTAGTGTTTTACAACATTCACTGAAATAAGGCAACTCATAATTGTTAGTCTAACAAAAATCCCAGATGTGACAGATGTGAGGTGCAGTCACTTCAGTGTAAATCACATTCGAGCACCATTCTGTGTATTTTGATGCATTAAAATGACTGCCTTAATCTTTATGTGCAGCAGGATTGAATTGCCCAGTGGACATTGGGAATTTAAACTACCAAAATAACTGTCACTGTCTGGAGAGCACATCTTTTCCAGAGGTTTGTTGAGGGAAGCTTGAATTTGTGCTTAGGGCTCCACTGGAGCCCTCCTAGTAAAGGTGCCTTGGGGACATTGTGAATTTATATAGCCATAACACGCATGAGCATGTATGCACAGGAAGCACCACTAGTCACAGGTAAGACAGACAAATCAAATGGCAGCATCCCCCATCAGCTTTTCTATTATCTGCCCCACTTTGTGGCAATTTCCTCTAGCTTCCCCAACACCTCTTGCTTTGCTGTTCTTCCTTAAGACATGGGATGGGGATTTGTCAAAGTCAATGAGCACTTTATTACAGTGAGAGTGCTCAGTAATGAACAATTCAGCAATTTAATGAGATTCTGTAGATCTGTCTCCAACCTGTCCATCAAGTTTCACTTCTATAAAGCACCCTGACACTAATCCTCTGGCATACCCAATCTTCACCCTGGGCTGAATATTAGATTCTTCCATGGTATATTGCATTACCACTATAACCTTAGCAAAAATGATGAACTTAACTACACTTGAGGCAATACAGTCGGTCTGATTTGATTTTCCACTATGGGGTTGACTATGAGGGAATTACTTATTTACTAAGATAAAGCAAAACTGGTTTCTTATTGCCTTCTGAATGCCTAAATTGGTAAATATGTATGTATGTCTTTTAATTCATTCCAGAGACCTAGAATATTTGTAAATACATACTTATTCCCAGTCGTACAGACTGAATTAAAGACGCACATGTTTTGCCTGAGGCAGAAAAGTAGTTTATAAAAAAAAATCTTCATAACAGCATTAGTAACCTTTAGAGAGGCAATTATGATAACACTTAAATGGACAGCATAGAGTTTGTTGTCACTCAAAAAGCAGCATATTACCTATGAGTATCTCTCCTCAGTACGACCCTGTGACAGAAACATAAGCTTTTTCTCACAGTGTGTCCATTGACTGGAGCGTTCACAATTAAGAAAACTATTTCTGAGTTCTTCCTGCAGGATGGGAGAATCACACAAGATTTAAAAACCCAACTTCACAAACTCTGTTTCAGCAGGTTGCACAGTGCATACAGTCCTGTACATGCTTGCTCATTACAGAGCTGGCATTATATAATACCTGAATGGCTTTCTGCAGCTACTTTTCTAGCAAAAGTATCTACAAGCATAGAGCTAGGAGATTTTGGTGAATCTGCAGGAAAAAAAAAAACAAAACAAAAACAAAGCAAATCAGTCAGACATGCCTCCTATACAAACTTGTACATCAAAACCTTATATGAGAAATGGAATATGGGCTAGGACTCCAGAGTATCCTGCCTAAAAACAAAACAAAATAAAGCAACCAAAAAAATAAAACATCACAGATAGTTTGCTGCAGTTTCTCTTATACAGACATCCTCCAGAGATAAGCAAAAAAACCACTCTAGCTCTTTATTACTATCTGCAGAAAATATCTTCCTAAAATACTTCATAGCCTAGCCTCAAAGTTTTGGGAAACACTGCATCAGTTATCAAACTGAAGGGTTTAGTTACACCTGCATGCTGTCTTTGTGGTTTGAAGAGTTTAACAATACATCTTTATTTTTTAAGAGTACTTTGCTCCTGCATGAAATTATTCATCCACAGGAGCCTGATTGCCCTACAAATGAGCACACATTTTACACTTTGAGAAAACAATGGTATATTCATGAAATAATGTAATTAAAATAATCCAAAAGATAAGTAGATAAATAACAGACATGCAAAAATTGGTAGAAAGCCTCTTACTCTTCTCTGATGGACCAAGATAACCAGCTTCCTAAAAGAAAGGGTTCTTTCAAACAAATGACATTCTACTTTAAAATACCCTGTAATACTTTCCTTCTATTAAACAGCAAAAAGAACCCAGAAGTGTTTGGGCAACAAACGTTGTAGAGATTTACTTCCACTATATCACGAGCTGCAATTTTAATAGACATCTGATAGGACTGTTTCCAGTGACGCGTTTAGTTTTAGGTTTTGTGTTTCTCTTTACAGTCTAGATGGGCTTTTCCTCCCCTCACACTAGAGCTTACAACACAATACTTTAATCTTGTTAACATTCTGTGGCTGGCAACCTAGTGCTTTTCAGGATCCAACTTAATTTAAAGGAAATGTTTGCCATTGACAGCTTATTGCTACAAACCTTTCACTAAAGCTTCCACTCATCTTTGATTGGAGCAGTCCAGTTTCCTCCAGGCAAAGTCAATTGCAGTACAGGATTTCAAGCGCTACCTGAAGTAATGCAGCTAAGTTTGTCTGAAGCAAATGGGACAGACTACAGAAGCAGGTTTACCACCAGCCTCATGGCACTAGGCCCACCAAAGATGGTAACAACTGAGTCACATGCATCAGCCATCTCTTCCCACAAGGCTAAGTTGCATCTGGAAGAAAACCTCTGGCCATAGTCAAATAACACAAGTTACCCAATAAAACAATTTTCTTTTAACAAACTGATTGCATTCGTTTTTGTTTTTTAAATAAATAGGAAAAAATTCCCAGTTGTTATTCACAGCTTTTTCTCAAACATTTATTCTCACTTGAGATTGTTTCAGGGATCCAAAACAACAATGTACTGCAACGGTTTAAGGCAATATCACATGTTCTGCTCATTCACCAGTCTTCTTACCTGCCAGATTTGTTCCTCACTGAGTGAAGTGAGTCTATCACTTTTAAAAACCTCTCGAAGGAGACAGTATGGGAGTGCCAGAACTTCTTCAGGATGATTCTTCAATAGCTCAGAGAGATGTTTTACTAAGAAGTCAACCACTGCATTCTCCAACAAAGTGAGGTTGAAGAGGTCCGCGAGCTTATACAGGTCCAAGTAATTAAAACTATTTAATTCCTAAATGGGTGAAGCAAACAAAATACGTCTCAGAAGCAAAAAAGAGAGCAAAAAAAAAAAAACACCCCACAGGTCTCAAACAACGAAAAAAGGCTGTTCTTTTGGAAACTGAGGAGAAAGAAGGTAATACAACTTGAAATTAATTAACATAGATTCATTCAAAATACACGTGCAAATATTACCAGGATGCATGCAAATATACACGATACTAGTCATTTATACTGCAACAGTTACAAATGCAGACAGCATCTATATGGCTGTATAGATCATATAAATCTATAAAAGTATTGATATATAGATTCATGGATAAAATAATATACCAGTACGGCTTATGACAAGAGCTCACAGGAGTTAACAAGTGTATTTTTAACTACTGTAGTTTGTTACAAAGCAATTATTTGCTCATTATTTACCATCCAGATTAATCTAGACCACCTGTGCAATACAAACTTTAGTACCATGAAACTTCATACAATATGAGACAGTGAACTACATTTTATTATGCATAAGTTTATCTTCAATGAACAAATAGACCCTTCTTTTTCAAATCACTAACAGCAGCCTATAGTGGATGATGGCCTCATATTCTTTCTCCCCTTCCTTTTAAGGAGCAGGAAACCTGCAGAGACAAAAGCTACAGACCAGGTAAGACATTTTCTTCATCCTAGTACCAGGTAACTTATATTTACAGATTAATATTTTTGTCTTGGCACCCCCTGTAAATTAGTGCCAGTTGCTCTAGACCACAGGCTCCTCAGAATGCACTTGTTAGAGAAAAGCACTTAGGCCATTTGGGAAAGAAGTTTGTTTATCCATTCTGTCTGTTCTTGCTGTATGCTCACTCATCTCTTCTTCTCCCCTTCACAGCCCCAGTTTTCACCTTCCAATTTCCTGCATTGCTCCCTCTCAGCAGCCTTCTCCTTGACCAGCTCCAGGTGTGAAAGTGACAAGAACTGTTGTCAGTTCCACTCCACGGGTTCGTTAACACTGGGACTAGAGCAGGGAAGAGAAACAGACTGAATTAAGGCAATTTCACTTTCGCTGCTCTGCTGGATGGGATGGCAGAACCAAATGAAACTGACAAGAAATCTTGTAAATGTCAAATGAGCTGCACGGCTGGCAGATCGAGCAGAGCAACAGGGAAGATGGGAAAGTGCGAAGAGGGTTTTTTTGGAAGGTTTTATGGGCTACATCTCGAACGTGTGAATTGGGTGGCTGTCCCAATGACTGTGGAGCTGTTTATGCATATGCAATGGAGAGTGGAGAAAGAATTTTTTCACCTGCTTGGAGGAGTCAGTGCTGGAGAAAACTGAATCAAATTCCTTCGGAGACCCCTATTTGCTGCATTACCTCCCAACCTGAACACCCGTCTTTACTGCCAGGGATGTAGATTAAAGACAAATCCCATTCATTATCTACTTAAACTGTTGCATAGAAGCTTCTCTTTCTTTTCTCAGAAGAACAAAGAGAAGGTGTTTAAATTGCCAGAATAAACACGGCCATCAGCCCCAAAGCCACAGAAATTTTAAACAGCTCTATGGTGTCACTTCCTCGTCACATTAACATAGAGGAGGCAAGGATAAAACCTCCTGAAGCTGCAGAAAACCAAAGAGCAGGGAAAGAATTTTATATGGAAAGTATCTGGTCTGTGCTCTTCCTCCATGATTTAATATCTGCAGATCACAGACAGTTCCTCATAGCACCATGCAGCAGTGAGACCAATATCATGCAGCATAATCAGAGTACATCTTGCAGTACTTACGAGGAAACAACCATGCTTTTATCGTGGCTGGTTAGGAAGAATATTTTCTCAAAAAGTTCCTTGACTGAATGAATGTAAAACATTTTGAAAGAAATTTAGAACAACTTGGTGTATTATATTGAGCATTTTAGTCAACTGCTCTATCTGGGGAAGATAAAAATAAATAAATGATCAAGTGTTATGATCTGAAGAAAAACGCTCCAACTCAATGGAGAAGGACAGATGGCTTAAAATGGTCTTCAGAAAATATAACAATGTTTTCTCTTTACAGAGACTAAATGCAAGTTTTCCCTAAAAATCCTTCATGTTTTCAGTGAAATCTGGAAAACAATGTCACCCCTGCATTTTTTGTTTTGGTATTTTTGATGAACCCTCAGGCTCCTCTACCCCTCAAAAATGACACCAATGAAAGCTATCATACAGCAGAGAGGCTGAAGAACTCCATCGATAAAAAACACTCTCATCACCTGTTTGTTTACAATATTATTTATTTACTTCTATCTATAACTGTTCATTTACTCCAAGTGCTTATTTATATATCATATGTCTACTTATTTATTTATTACGAGTTTTATTTGTTTACTTAATTTTCCTGGTAGGCTTCAGCAGATTTTCGATGCTTTGTCTAACATAATGTGTTAGTGACCTGCTGGACTCATGGTTTACTGCTTGATGAATACCGCAAGCACATTTTGTCAAAGCTGACCTTGGCCTGTAGTCAAAAACACCTTTTTTTTTTTTTATATAAAGTTTAGATTGATCTATGGGTTTGTATTTCACAGTATAAGCATCAGTGCATTAGCTTGTACGAATGAAAACTATTAGAATGTCATACCAATTTTCCAATCAAAATTATACAGTACTATACACTGCTGTCTCTGAGATGATATCAGAGGGCAAAAAAGTCATGCTGAGACTATAAGACGTATCCTACAGATCAGATAACCAAGCTCTCGATATCTGGTAAGACTTTCAAAAACATCAGAATAAAATGCACTATGCAAGTTATTTGCAAAAAGAAAACAAACAAACAAACAAACAAAAAAAAACCCCAGCTTATCTTCTGGCTTAAAAAAAGCATCAAAGCAATCACTGTTAACTTAGTCTGACTGGCTTCTGATGAACACGTCTTCAAGCTGAATTCCTAATTGAATGAAAAAATTTGTTAAATGAAAAATGAAACAGGTTACTGAACAGGAAATTTAGTTCTGGTTATAAGTAAGAGTTATGGCTGTTTCTGGTTTTCATACATTTTATTATATTGTGCTAAAGTTGTGCACATCTTACTTCTGGAACTGTATCACAATAAACGTTCTTTTAAAAATATATATACTAAGAAGGCCTTGTAACTTTGCATCTTGTTCATAAAAACTTTTAAATATAAGCCACTTATTTTTTGAACCAAAGGATGAAATAGGAACACAAGCAGAAACCTCACAAAGAGTTGAAAAGAATTAGGGAAAGTAAGCAATCCCCTCTTTTCTAATACGACATATGTTACACTGATGAAACATTCAGACTAAGAAGATATGTGCAAGACAAAAAAAAAAAAAAAGCAGATCTTCAACTAACAGTTGAAATGGTTCTAAAATCTCACAGAGAAGTCAAACCAGCTCAACCAATTGAAGGAAAGAAGGAAGCCTGAAATAGACATGTAACACATACCAACTCCTGTCTACATGACAAGTCTCAGCGCACAGGTTTTGGTTTTTATGACATGTAACTTCCTGTGAGGACTGTAACCTGTTAGGAGGAATGGGATCCACCTGTCTAGACGAGGCAGGGCAATTTTTGGCACCAGTCAGGCTAACCAAATGTAACAGGCTTTAGACTGAAGGTTTTGGGGGTTGGGTCCAAAACAGTAATGTTCACATTATTGCAACCAACTGGGGAATAAGCCAGGCCAACCAGATCAATGACAGAAGTTCCTTCACTGCCTTCCATGACATCAGCCAGGCCAGTCACTTCAAGGGTATGTATAGCTATCCAGAATCCTCAACAGGAAACCTTCATCCTCTGCTCCCTTTTCTTCTCTGAAGTGTCTGTATACCAGTGCACACAGCATGGTGAATAAACAGGAAGAATTCGAGACTTGTGTGTGATTGCAGGGCCATAATCTCCTTGCAAACAGGGAGACATGGTGGGACAGCTCACGGCTGAAATGCTGTCATGAATGGCTTCATACTTTCCGAGAAGGACAGACCACCAAGAAAAGCCAGTTGAGTTCCCTATGTGAGAAAACAATTGGAACGCAAGGAGCTCTGCCTAGGGAATGATGAGGAATGAGTGGAGAGCTCATGGGTGAGAATTAAGAATAATATGAGTGACGTAGTTGTGGGTGTTTACAACAAGCTGCCTGATCAGGAGGAGAAAGCTGATGAGGCTTTCTGCAGACACTTGAAAGCATTCTCACAATCACAGGCACTGGTTCCCATAGGGGATTCCAGTAAAAGGATAAAGGATAACTTTCTGACACAGGTGGTAATGGAGCCAATAAGGAGAAGTGTGCTGCTAGACCTTGTCCTTAAAAGGAAGAGAGGAGTGGTTGGGAATGTGAAGGCTGGGGGCAGCCTTGGATGCAGTGACCACAAGATAGAGTTTGGGATCTAAGGCCATAAGTAGAACTGAAGCCTTGGACTTAAGGAGAGTCAACCTTGACCTCTTCAAGGACCTACTTAGAGGTGTCTCATGGGTTAGGTCTTTAAAAAGTAAGAGGGCCCAAGAGAGTTGGCTGACATTTAAGCATTGATTTTTTCAAGATGAAGATTGGTGCATTCCTAGGAGTAAGAAATCAGGTAAAGGCCAATGGTATCCTGTGGTACATTAAAGAGAACACAGCCAGCACATCACGGAAGAGTCATCTACTCCTCTACTCTGCCCTGTCCATTTCTGGAGTAATGTATCCAGTTTGTTTTGTTTTTGTTTTGTTTTTGTTTTGTATGGAAGAGTACCAAACAAAAACAACAACAACAACCAGGGAATTTGCAGTGGGAGCCCAGCAGAGGGCTACAAAGATGATTAAGGTCCTGGAGGAAAGGCTGAGAGACCTAGGACTGTTCAGCCTGGAGAAGAGAAACTTAGAGGGATCTTATCAATGTTTACAAATACTCATTGGGCAGAGGTCAAGTGGATGGGCCAGGCTCTTTTCAGTGATGCTGAGCAACAGAACAAGGGGCAATGGGCACAAACAGGAACACAGTAAGTTCCATACGAACATGAGAAAAAATTTTCTTTACTTTGAGGGTTACAGAGCATGGAAACAAGCTGCCCAGAGAGGTTATGTAGTCTCCTTCTCTGGAGACATTCAAAACCCTCCTGAGCACTTTCTTGTGTAACCTATTCCAGGGAACCTTCTTTAGCAGTGTTTTGATTAGATGATCTCCAGAGGTCTCTTCTAACCTCTATGAATCTGTGATTCTGTAATAAGTTGGCCAAATTATTTATCAGTGTCTTCTAAAATGAGAACTGCCTTTGATTCTATGCAATCTACTTTTCTTCCCTTCTCTTCTTCCATAGCACAGATAAGAGACTCTGCTGTTCTACATTACTGGTCTTCTGTTTCAGTAGTATCAGACTTCAGATGTCAGCTGATTGTTAAATTGGCTTGACATTTAAAATATTTGTAAAAGAAGATCACTTTTCCAAACAAACTTAACCGGAAAGATAATATTAAATATACAAAATAAATGATATGACATTGTCTGTGTTTTAATACAGAGATGTGATAAATTGTCAAACAAGAAAATATATATATAAACATTGTATTTAAATTACTTCCAAATCCATCTTTATTCATTTTTATTTTAAAGAATAATTGCATTGCACAAGCCACAGAAGAGGATGCAAGTAACAGATTGATAAATTAGAGTTAATCATAACCGAGTACACAGCACAGTACTATATACCTCTGTTCGTGTACTCTGTGTTATAAATAGCAGAAAAAGCACAAGGAGAACTAAGGGGAAAGAATGCATTTCTTTATGACCTTATTTGAAAGATAAACTCCTTGGGGAAATACAATTTATTCAGATTATCAAGACCCTGCTGTGCAAATCTACAGTCTGGGAGCACACTACAGAGATCAAAAAATATTTACTTTATTCTGTTGGGTATAAAAGCTTTTAATGAATGCATAATTAAGACAGAAAAAGTATATACAGCTTTAGAAATTCCACTGCCAAGCCAAGCCATTAATATCCCAAGTATCATACCCAGTTGTAACTCCACCTGCTTCCTGTTTAGATTGCAACACTGTTATAAATCAAAGTACTAACCGCCTTGCCCTACTATAGTGTCTCAATGCAACTCTTCCATTATTTCCCTATTTTCCTAAAAGGGGTTCAGCCTCTTTACAGCAAAAAAAAGTAACTCTGAGGTTTATGGAACAGGGATGGCTTACTCTCAAGCAGAATCTAGTACAACAGGATCCTGATCCCAAGTCCTTCAGGTTTTCTGAAGTGTTAAACCAACTGCATTATCTGGATAGAATGTTGACATAAAATATAGCAGAAGCAGACTAACTAGATCAGGAATGTTAACAAAACAAAAAAAAGTCATGACAAAAATTCACTTAGAGGACAACAAAAAACATCAACTCACTTTTATGAGAAAAATCTATTTCCATTGGTTCTCACTCATATATCAGCAAAAGCTCTAGTTCCACAAAACCTCTCTGGCTCACCTATGACCTGACTGATAAGGCACATACATAACAACACAGCAACAGAAATACATATTTCATACTAAGCGTATGCACAAATCCCTCAAAAATGCATTTTATATCTGATGGGAAATGTCACTCTACCAAGCAACAAGGCCATCCAGGTGAACCGTGAAAGACATTTGAGATGCAGTCCAGTCACAGTGGAACAGCTGGGTGAGAATTTCGGTTTAAAAAAAAAAAAGTGTTTACATTTATTACAAGATCAGTGCCTATAAATGTATCAATACACTGCACAGTAAAAGATGAGTTTTAAAGACTAATTTTATAAAATTCTACTTTCTGAAAGATCATTGCTTTCTTAGCACTTTGTTTAATTTTTGCTTTTGTTTGCTCTCCATGCTTAAAAGTATGAAAAACTGTCTTGCACCTTTTATTTCAAAAGTACAAAAGCAGCACTAGTAAACCAACACAAGCCCTCAAGCCTATTATTTTCCCTCTTCCCTGTGAGCACTTATCCCCCTCCTCACTCCGTATTTCCCTACATCTGCTTAGCTTTCAGTTTCTAAGTTGCTGGTGCCAGTGATCACCCTCTTCTAAAGCAGGGAAGAGGTCTGAGACCTTCACAAGTGCAAGTGAAAGCCTCAGACTGCCCATGTGATGAGACTTTAGTAGGCTTTGAAAGGAAAGTGCAACATGTAATATGCAGATACTCAAAAGTAAAACACTTTCTAGAATCCTGGGGGGATTAATTTAAGTGATTAAATAGTACAAGTCTTTCCAAACAGCAATCCAATTGAATACTGTTAGTGACCCTCATTCACTTTCTTTTTATATATTAGATACGTGTTTAATTGTATCATGGAAAGAAATACAATAATATTAACACTACTCAGTTAAAGGTTCGTAGCATCACTTGGAATAACCACAGGTAAAGTTCTGCAGTGTTTTCACTAGTAGCTTTGCGTTGCTAAACTGATGTTGCTTTCGGAATATCTTGGGCATCTGGCACAAAAACTACACAATTTACAGAATTTAGTAACTGTTTCAAGAGAATATAGGAATGGAAGCCAATGCCCCTACTATACTGGACATGCTAATTTTGAATGACCTCATTGACAAACCAAGAAAAATCCATCTTAAAATTAACTCAATTTTTGCTCTCTTTTTGAGACTGCCAGTCTCAAAATCAGGTGAACCTGCTGTCTTTCCATTCCCAGCTTATTTACTCAGTTTATACAAATTTGCTTCTGTGTCAGAATCATCTCTTGGTTTCAGAGCTCCCTCTTTCCCCAGGTATTTATTCCCTTGGCCAATCGTATTCTTTATCGGTCTTAATTTGCTAGGCTGAGTCAGGCTCTTTTATTTCCCCATATACAAGAGGCCTTTCTGATAAGCCTAGCTGCCCCTTTCTACACCTCTCCAAGTCTGACTTCATTTATTCTGTTACACGGGCAAATCATTCACAGTACTCCTCGTGATGTTTCAGCATCAAACAGTGGCATCACCTTGTGTGCTAGCATTAATACTTCCTTGGCTTCCCTGTATGAAACATCCTAGGCTCAAACTGCCTTTTTGTTGATGGTGTCACATTAATAGCTGAAAGTCATAATGTGATTTAAGACATGAAAATTCTCTGTAAACTTGCTCCTCATGTAAGAAACAGTAACAGCCCTTCTGTACGTCATATCATTTCTGTCCTGTCTGACATGTTACAAATGAGAATTGAATATGACCCACTGAAATGCAGTACCTCCTACTGATGATTCTACTAACGATGCTTAGAAATGATTTTCCAATTGCTTCCAAATTCATTTCATTCTACATGGGAGTAATGAATCTCACAATTGCCCTGGTACATACCAGTTATTTAATGGTCAGAAAAATAATTGCAAAAATTTTCTTAACGCTCATTTCAAAAGTAGGTAAGAAAATCCCATTAGAATTCTGAAGCACAAAAATAAACAAATCAACATTAAATACAAAAACTTGCAAATATAGTGAAAATTCTAGTAAAAATGCTTCTAATACACAGTATGGTAAAATGTGGTTTTACTGTTTATCCCTGTTTTAGTTATCAGTGAGAAATAATAAAAACAACATTAGCATTAGATGTGTTAATAGAAGTACTGAGGTGCCTGAGAGCTTCCTTTCCCAAGGACATTATTTTTTCCCCGAAGAATTTATGTCCTAAAGCTGAAGATTTCCAACCTCAAAATTAATTCCTTTATGAAAGCATCCCGAAACACTCAGAATGGAAACAGTTGCTGTGACTGTGAAAAACTTCCACACACTCCCTCCACAGCATCTGGAAAAATAAATGGCTGAATTTCCTTACTACTGACTTGTTTGAACTTTGCAGCTAAAATCTCAACCCTATTCCAATGCTAATGAATAACGAAGAAGATTGTTAATACCAGGGTAGTCACTAACTGAAACAAGAAAATCAATGTTCACAATGCTGCAGTAGGAGACATATAAGCAGCATATTCTATTATTCGTATTTATCAAATAATTATCAGTAAGTTAAAGTTCTAGATATGAATAAGAATGTTTTGATAGATACAATTCAAAATTAGCAGTTCCTAAACACAACATAAGAACAATGTCACCACAGCTGCCTACTAGCTTCTCACTTGTATGAAAACAGTATCAGTAGGGGACCCTCTCCTTTGGAAACATTAAGAAAAGCAAATTCTTTTAAGTATACAATAAACAATACTACAATAAAACAGGGTAAATTTACAGGAATTATTAGAGAAATTTGAATTATAATATTTCTTGAGAGCTCAAATAGTACTGACAAAGGTTTGTGTGTGGTCACCAAATGATCCTCTTGCTAATGAGTTAAAAGAATATGCAGAAGCATCAATAAAAAAAGAATAAAAAATGATAATGTAAGCATGGGAAAAGGTGAAGTAAACAATGAATTTAAAACAAAAAGTTGGTCATTTCTAAAAGTAAATTAGATATCAAGGAACATAGAAAGGGCAGTACATTTTCAAATTCATGTCTGCAAAAATCTACCCCATATATACTCCTAATGTTACAACACAATTTTCTATCTGTAACTAAGGCAGATAAGAACAGAAATTAGATTATTTGATACCGCCACAGAACAAAGTATTTTAAAGGGACCAGTTATGGAGACCTCTAATCCTAAGTAAACACTGAAAGAAGTTTGAAAGTATTGAGAAATAATGTGTGCATTAGACAATCATATGATGGATGGAATTAATTTAGGAGTCTATTTCCAAATATAGACTAAAAAGAAGAAATTAAAAGAAGCACTAAGACCTACTACCACATAAATATTGGAAAATAGTTTGTGTTCTCTCTCTAGAGGAACTGTATTTCATTGTATCAGCAGCACTGACAGAACATGAAGGTCTCCTAGATATCCAGGTGAGACTTTCATTTTTTCATTTTATTACATGCATTTAGTAGGATGCACCTTGGATAAAAGATTTGTTTAATGTCAACCTCTAAGTTACCAAGCAGCATAACTCTTCCCAGCAAAGATCTCAAGGAATTGAGTCTTGGATCAACACCATTAAAAGTTTAATTGAACTAGACAATGGTAAATTTTGCTAGTACAATTTGCAGAAGACTCCACAAAAGCATAGGGGTCACAAATTATGAGAACAACAGAACACAAGCATTGCCTTGATCTCCTGGCATAATTTTCACTTTAAAAATACAAACTAACAAACAAATAACACTTCCTAGAAGCAGTAACATAGCTGATACAGAAAATAGAACAGGCTCTATTTGGAACAAACTTACAGGCCATCAAGAAAAAACTAAGAAGCAGTCAAAATCGCAGTGTGAGTTCACAGCCATGTGCCGTAGCGAGGAAAAAGCTCATGTCATAAAACACACACTGAGTGCTGACCAATAAAAGCAAGAAGCACTCTTGCTGCTTCACAAAGCAATTTTAAGGTTACTGCACAAATATTGTTCCCAGTTCTTAAGTCCATACTTTAAGGATATGAAAATACTATTGCCTGGAAAATCAACCTTGTAAGATTTAAGGTGCTTAGCTTAAGTTTTTTTGTGGAGAAAAAGAGAAAGACTCCTGGAGGATTTGATCTTGTGCAGAGGTGTTTATAAAATTGAGACAACACAAAAGCTAGATAGCTCTGACATGATATTCAGCAAATATAATCTCCTGGCTTGTTGATATAGGATCAAAATGATCCCAATCATGCTAGGTAGTACAGGACCATTTGCATGGCCTGCATGTGATTTCAAACATTTTGCAGCTGTGCATTTTAACAAACCTGTTGCAGCTACAAGATACAAGGGTACTCATGAATTAATAATATGATCATAAGGATGTGAATGATAAAAAAAGGCAACATTAAAGGTATCACAAGATATATTTCATCTGGAATACTATTACTTATTCAGGTAGCTCTGTACTCCTGTGATATCTGACCACCCAAAAGTAACTAAACAATTACGTACTTGCAGCACTAAATCAAAACAAATTTGCATCTTAGAGAAAAAAAGGGAGGCAGAAAAATTATTTAAGAATTTTTCCATAATACAAAAGGTACAAAAAGCAGAACCTAGAACCTACTCCAACACATTGCTACAGAATTCTTTGCCTACCCCCAACCATCAAGGATTCTATAGATACAGAACTT